>NC_045754.1:10154206-10154656 GCF_008692095.1 Etheostoma spectabile | reverse complement strand
GGGGGGGGGGGGTTGAGTCACACTTAACACTCCCGAAACAAGGAGATTTTCAAAGGCAGAGTGGGTTTGGGTCTTAGCTTTCCCATGAAATATCAAGATTCTGCAACCATGCTGCAACGTTTCGCGGGACCAGAAGGTTTACCAAAAAAGTTCTATAGATTGAAATGTTGTAATTAGATAAAGTGAATACAAGCGAAGAAAAACTGTTCTTTTTCAAAATATAGATTATTATTGTATACATGTTTTTGGCTACCGTCATTAATAATAGTGCGGAAGGAATTAATCACGTAATACTTTACTGAAATGTTATGCATGTGAAATGTAGAAGCTGATAATCTCATCCTGCCCTGATTAATAAATCCAGAAAGCCTAGGTGTGAATTAGACTGGGTAAACCCCGCCCACTTTGCTAGCAATTTCATTTTGTCCTGCAGCTCGGTCTGGAAACCTG
>NC_045754.1:10154103-10154196 GCF_008692095.1 Etheostoma spectabile | reverse complement strand
TCTCCTGCTTCAGTTCACAATTTTGAAGGAACCAATCACAAACTGGCTCATCTACCTGGCGCATTAGCGGGTTTAACACAATGACAATAGAGA
>NC_045754.1:10151205-10154093 GCF_008692095.1 Etheostoma spectabile | reverse complement strand
CAGCTTCTTGTTTACATTCAACATACCGGCGGCCACCAAGCGCAGCAACCCGTTGATGTCGCCGTCGCTTCTGCGTCACCCCGATCATTGGTCTGATTGGATGAAGGACTTTCTAATTGTGTAGAGTCATTTGAACTATGCCTGTTGGTCAAGCCTCTTGTGCGGAGAAAATACAGAGCAGACGCCCCAGACCAACGTTCAATCTCAAATCTACTGAGCTTAGCATGGTCTGGTGATAGCCAGACTCTGTGTGAATATGGGTCTCTCACTGACTCTCGCGCTGACTTTGAGCCAAAAAGGCAATATTATTTTCTCCTCCTGGGAAAAATCAAGAGGGTTCATAAGTATGGGCGGAGAGTGCCTAGGTACATCCATATCTCTACCCAAATAACAAAACAGCCACTCCTCCTCCTCCTCCCCTTTTCATATTCACCTTCAGAGCAGCAAACTAACCCTCATCCAGACTGACTGCCTTAGAAAAAAAGCAGCAAGGGACAAACAAAAGGAAGACAGAAAGTTGGATTTGCATTCAAACCCAGTGTCTCCCAGGCTGTTTGTTAGAGGGCACTGAACTGTCTATTTCTATTAAAGACCCGGTGCAACCCTGCTCAGCTGTACAAGACAAATGGTGCCATCAGTCCTGAAGTGTGCAATTATTCCAGTGTCCTCTGCATGGGTCAGAAATATGTTTGGGTTAGATGATCAATATGTCTATTGGAGGGATCAATAGTGGAAACCACAGACAGAAGCATAAACATGTTGGCTAATTTAACCGTTTATTTAATTTGTTAACACTTTTACCACAAACATGCATGCCACCGTGCCAACTTGTAGCTGAGATGCTATCCGGTAAGTGTTTGAGCCTGAGGGTGAAGAGGCAAGCCCCAGCATGCGACCTCACCTCACCTGGGACCATTAAAGCCTACAGTACCTAAAAAGTTTCTCTACGTGTCCTTACTGAATAGGTGATAAAGGCTTGTACCGCTTTCACATCATGTTGTTTACACCGTATCCATGACCAAGCCGTGAGCATCGTTTAGTTCACTTCTGCTTTACTATAGATTCTGTTTTCCAAATTATTATTTCCCTTTTTTTCTGTTTTTCGGATGCACTGACCCTAAACACCCATACATCTGAACAACCTGCACTAAAATCCTAGACCATGCAGCTGCACCATACAGCTGTCCAGACCTACCAATGGGAGCAATAAACCAAAACAAACTGCTCTCTCTTTGTTTTAACCCTGGTAACCTTACCAATGAACTCCCCTCACATATTACAACACAATCTGTCTGCCTCTCTTTCCGACTCTATATCCGTTGCTTCCAATAAGAGAGTTCCTGAGAAGACTGCTGAATTTAATGCGATAGTTACGCATCTTATCTCCAAGACAGCAATTTAAATCACACCGAGGAAATCATCTCTGACATATAGACGCCGCCCGAAGAAATTTAATAGCTGAAATGTTTATTAGATTGTACAACTCTGCTGAACATATTCTTGCAGTCGCAGGTGTCATTTTAGGTGCCATTACAGTTACTGGGGAAAAGTGTAAGGAGTAAAATAAATGAGAAATTGGATGAATTGCTTTTCACTTGTCTAGTCAGAAAAGAAACGAAGCATTAGCTCGGATGGAATATTTTCTCTTCATAATTAGACATTTTCACAGAAGCAGGAGGTAAAGAGGCACTATTGTTATTCTGTTGGAAATGCAGATGCAAATATTTGGCAGTGTTTTCTGATTAAATGGAATTTGGAGGGTCTTAACAAAACAGACTTCTATGTACAGTACACAGTCGCCTCCATAATGGGATTTTTGGGAGGGAATCATCCATCTGTTGGGTGACATGCTGCTCTGTAGGTCTCATTCTGCACAGCAAAACTCCCGGCGAAGCGAGCGTTTTCTGTTGTAAACAATATTTAATATTGATTTCCTGTTAGTGGCTGAAGTCTCCACCGCTGAATGGAAGAGATTGAAGCAATTACAGACTGTGTGTAGCTTGGATGTGGCTCACAGTTTGTCAACAGATAGACAAAATGTGCTAGGTTGGGTTTGGCTGCTATAAGCCTGGGGAATGGTCCTCTCTTTGTCTTTGTCTCTCTCTTTCTGCTCAGTATGTACAGCAGAAGACTTTCCGACGTGCTTGTGGGATGTTGGTGCTGTAGATTTTTCGATATATTCAGTCTTTTAGCTTTAGCTGGTTTGTGGCCACGTACAGCCTCAAGGCACCTACGCCTTGAGGCTGTGCGTGGGCGGATGTGCGATTTGGCAAGTTTTTGAGGAGTTTGTTGTCTATTTTTCCACATCTTTTCCTGTAGAAGATTACAAATCTGGGTTATATCTATGTTTACATCTGCTCACTGGGAAATGATTCAGATATTGGAGGGAAAACATGTGTAATGCATGTTTTTATTTAAGAGGTTTTATATTACTTACAAGTATCTGAAGCAAATTAACTTGATTATAAGGAATTTCATATGTGGATATGAGGGCTGCTCTTAGTGCTGGAAAACCACACTGCATGTTGTTGGTCGAATTTGTCGTGATGGATTAGTACACACACTGTAGAGAAGGAGGAGTCATCACTGACTAAACATTAGACAATTCATAACAGCTGAGAAATAAAAAGTAGAGCCTGATTCTTGAAGCTAGCAATATCAAAAGAAGATTCAACTTCAATCAAAAACACATCTTCTCAATCATGTCTTTGTCTTTGTTGAATAATTGAACCCACAGCAAATATCTGAAAATTACAGTACATTCAAAACAGCTAGCAAAGGTATTATTAGAGGAAATGTTTGGGCTGTAGAAACAGACTTAGATTTAGACTTAGACTACTCTTTATTGATCCTTTTTGGATGACTCCCGCGAGGAAATTGAAAATTCC
>NC_045754.1:10150429-10151195 GCF_008692095.1 Etheostoma spectabile | reverse complement strand
CAGTTTTAGCAAGAAAAATAAATAAAAATAAAGAATAGATAAAAAAGACAGTATAAAGACAACAAAATAACTAATAATAATAATAAGAAGAAGAACATTCGTCAACTAAAAACAAAAAAGACCATAAATTAACCATTAATTAACCATAAACATGCAAATATGTACACATTCAAACAAGGATATCACAAATAAAGTTGGTTCTGTGGGAAATGACAGGTCCACTTACAGAACGTTGGAGTGTAGCGAGGTTTGGCAGGGTGGAGGGACAAGAGGTTCTGTGATGCTGATGGATTAGCAGGAAGGATGAAGACAGGCCCAAGGGCCTCACCTGTAGCTTTCTGCCCACAAAGCCAAGTGGAAAAAAACACAGTTAATACACTCACACCAGCACTCAGACAATCAATCTCCACCTCCAGGACGAGTCACACATAAGCACTGAGAACACGCTGCAGACACATGCATACACATCCACAGACACCCTTGGAACGAGCTTGTCCACACCACAGGGAATCAGTCTTCAGTTAAAGCGGTGCTGCCCGGCACAGCTGTGCTGTTGCTTACACGTGGACTCTAAGTTGTGTCTCAGAATTACATCAATCCCTTTTAACGTGACAGAAATGTAGAAGTCGCCAATTAGCCTAAAGCGCCAATGCTGATCAATATGTTTAAAGGTCCTATGTCATGCTACTTTTTGGATCATTGTTATAAAGGCCTTAGTATATGTGTGTATATATATATATATATATATATATATATATATATATAT
>NC_045754.1:10150044-10150419 GCF_008692095.1 Etheostoma spectabile | reverse complement strand
TATATATATATATATATATATATATATATATATATATATATATAATTACAGCCACTAAAGCCAGTCCCACAATAAGCTTTCCTAAGGATGTGCCATTTCTACTTCTGTACCTTTAAATGCTATTGAGGAGGAGATAGGCAGGGCAAGGTGGAGCCTGGGGGTGTGGCCTTGACCAAATGCCATGCTTTACTTGTTTGCAAGCCGTGATGTCTATTTCTCTTGGGTGGGCCAAATTCTCTCGGCGAGCCAAGCAAAGAAAGAGGAGGTAACATTTCCCCATATGACATCATAATGGGATGATTTTAGATTGGCCCATCTGAGCTTTCATTTTCTCAAAGGCAATGCAGGAAACCCAGGGCTTGGTTTACACCTATC
>NC_045754.1:10147674-10150034 GCF_008692095.1 Etheostoma spectabile | reverse complement strand
GCCACTGGGGGACCATAGGCAGGCTGGAGAAATGCAAAAAAAAACCTCATAAAGTGAAATGTCCATCCCATGAGACCTTTGGAAATGACTGTAATTTAGCCCTGCAAGTGGTTGTCACAATGATGTCTGGATGCAAAGAGTTTTCTTTTCTTTAAATTTTATTCAGAAATTTGTGAATGTAAAAATATTAATAAGATGACAAATGACACTGTCAGCTCATTAATATCACAGTGCTGCTTACAAAATTGACTTATAATGTTGTTTTATGGGTGAGAACAATCTGTTTTTTTGTGGCCTACATTTGTTAGAACTTTGGCAAATGAGCGCCATTGGAACTATGCTGAATGAGCTATTAGCAGTTCCTGTATGCACTGTATCCATTAATGTACAGACGTTCCACTTCTGGGATTGGTCACGTGCAGCCGGAAATTACGGCAGATGTCCCTCTTTTTAGGCCAGATGTCCGCCACCTTCCACTTTCTTTGTGTTGGAATTCTAAACTCCGATGGATTTATGAGGATTATGGTTAACTGCTCTTTAGATCTCTGCAGAGTTTACTGAGACATTATATCTGTCCAATCGTCATTTTCTGTTGCACAACTAAAAGAATTTTTGTACGTACACATGTTCTACCCACACTTCCCGAGGCTATTTATAGTGGCACCGTGATTATGTTGCTGGCTTAGCACGGCCCAAGACAAGTGTGATTGACTTAAAGAAATGCCAAAAAATCAGAGCATGTTTTTCTCTCAACAACCAGTACTAGGGTTACTTTGACATTTAGAAAAACTTTAAAAGGTGAATATTGTTCTTTTTATTGATGAAGTACTGCAGACTTTGATAAGATGGTCATTTAAAAAAAAAAAAAGCAGTAAGACTGTTACTTGGAATGATGAAGAGACTCTTGGAGTAAACAAAAAGAGTGTGTATTGTGTTGTGAACGTCTCAGATCTTAGGTGTGTAGGTGGTTTTTTTTAATCCACAGAAGCTCAGCTGAAGAGTGAACCGGGAGGATATAGGTGAGGCTATTGTTTAGGATTGGACGTATCAGAATAAAAGTGCAGACTTTTTGTCTTGTCAGTCCCTCTCTATACTTCAGTACAGATGCGACCATTTCCAATTTTAAGGTCTGTTACACTAAGCCCAGATGTTGTGTTTTCCTGGAGCGATTTAGGTACAGGGTGAGAGATGCTGGGCTTTTGTCTGTGCAAAGACGGCTCTTGTTAGCCGGTGACCTGTAAGAGCACAGTAATATTACCACAGGTGATGGTCTGCTCTGGAAGTAGGAGACATAATCTGTTACAGAAGGTCCGGTGTTCAGTGATACATTGCCTGCCAGGCCTGAGCGGTCTCATGGTAGAGTGATCCAGGGCCTTTGGGCTCCCGAGCTGAGCTGCTGTTTCGCAGTTGAATGGAATGAGAGCCAACAGCAGCACCTCATAGTCCTGCAGTCAATCACTCAATCTCCTGAAATATGAGACAGACACTGTGCCTGACTGGAATTCTGAATTCTTAAACGCCTGTGTCAAATTTCTCTTTGTGATCCCCCTGCCACCCGACGGCCTGCAGCTCTGTGTGCCTGTCTGTTTGTCTCTTTGCCAAAGCATTTTTTGTATACACTTCCTGCACTGACCAATGCCGGAGCCAAGACAACCACCAATTACATAAAGAAAGCCGCAGCGGTGACAGCAGAGTCCATGATGGTTTACTTCATGATGGTTTACTCCAGCACTTTAATCCCTGTGTTTTGGGGTTTGATACTGTGTGCTCCGGGATGTTACTGGGTGCTTTGTGGCTTAGCCTGCTTGGAGTTTGTGTCCAGTGTATTTAGCTGTTCAGCAGATGCTTGGAAGGGGAATTAGCAATTTTCTGTGAAGCCCGCTTAAAAAAAAATTATATTATTTTTTTTTTGTGATCAAATCTTTTTATTTTTTATATTCACAAAACATAATATAGTGAACATAATATTCACAAACAGTTACAAACAACATGCTGGAACATAGGAAAGCGTCCCAGGGCCACAATAACACAGAGAGGAAAAACGGAAGAGAGGGAGAGAAAACAACACGTGCAGACACAGACAGACACAAACATACACACACACAGACAGACAAAAGACAAGTGATCAATCACACACGCAAACAAAAGAAAAGGCTACAAAATTGACCATAAGGACTCAGAAATGCTGTGCCAAGTCTCCAAAGTCTTCCCCGGAGCTCCATCCACACGAGCCGTAGAGAGTTCCATGTATGTGACATCCAAAAAAAGAGGATCCATGTACGAATAGACAAGTCATGAAGTGGCTTCCAACAGGTTGCAATCCTTCTCTTAGCAACTGTAAGTCCAGCAAACACAGCACG
>NC_045754.1:10147282-10147664 GCF_008692095.1 Etheostoma spectabile | reverse complement strand
TTAGAAAGCTGAAAGGCTGACAGGTCCTTCAGAATCAAAACATTGACAGTAACAGGCATAGTAACATTAATCAAGATGGAAATTTTGAATGCAATATTGTTCTAGAACTGACCAACAGGAGAGAACTCCCAGAACATGTGAAGATATGTACCTTGAACTTTAATTGGGCAGAAAAGGCTGTTAATTATTTTCATGTGGTGAATTTTCACAGGGGTGAGATATGTCCTGTGAATGAAATTGTAGTGAATTTGCTGATGGTCTGGATTGAGTGATACATCTGAAATGTTAGATCACATGCCAGTCAAGATCAAAACGGAGTCCTGGGCAATCGCGTACCAGATACTCTCAATAGGAAGGGCAGAGCAGCCAGATATCACTAAGA
>NC_045754.1:10146932-10147272 GCF_008692095.1 Etheostoma spectabile | reverse complement strand
CCTGGATACCATACCACAGTTTTTAGGCTGCACAGTAAATCACTTCCGAATAGAATGGATGGGAAAAGGCCTCTGCCAGGGAACACTGTATGCCTGGAGTGCCGACCTTAACTGAAGGTAAAAGAAAAAGGAGGAACGTGGTAGACCAAATGAATTTTGTAAGTCTGAAAAGGGGAACAAGCCAACCTCACCAAAAATGTCTCTTAGACAATGAACTCCCCTCTGTATTCCATTGTGGAGCTGTTATTGGCCTCCCACCAATCAGGAGTACTGTATTATTGAATAATGAGGAAAAAGTGTGCCAGACAAGCTAAATGGCAGTATGTTTCAGCTAATCTCC
>NC_045754.1:10146831-10146922 GCF_008692095.1 Etheostoma spectabile | reverse complement strand
AAGATGAGAGATAATGGGGCCAAAGCGGAGCTGGCACTGTCATATCACTTTCTAAGGTACGCCAGAAAACAGACACATCTGGGCTAAACCA
>NC_045754.1:10146621-10146821 GCF_008692095.1 Etheostoma spectabile | reverse complement strand
GGTCTTAACACAAAGGACCAGAAATAATGTTTCAAGTTGGGAACTGAAAGGTCACCATCCTCTTTCCTCCTTTGTAAAGTAGACATCTTGAGTTATGGCCGCTTGCCTTTCCAGATAAATTTAGACACAGCTGATTGTAATTTACGCCAGTAGCCAGCAGGAGGAGAGAGAGATAGCATAGAGCTCACAAAATTGACCCT
>NC_045754.1:10144895-10146611 GCF_008692095.1 Etheostoma spectabile | reverse complement strand
TTCATTTTAACCACTGAGATACGGGCTTTAATCAAAATGGGGAGACCAATCCACTTTTCCATACCCTTCAAAACGCTGTTCAGAGCAACAGAGTAGAAGACCTCAATGCCTAAATATTTAAATTGCTTAACAATGGGGATGTTGCCAGAGATGGTTGAGATGCAGGCAGAATCATTTAAATGAAGCAGTGCAGATTTTGACCAGTTCATTTTCTGCTGTGTACTACAAATGCATATTGGTGACACCATAATCAATTGGCGGATGGCTTGAGCCAGCGGCTCTAGGAAATGACAAATAATGCAGGACTCAAGGGGCAACCTTGGCGGGAAGATCTAGACACTGGAAATAAAGAGGAGGAAGCGCGTCCAGTTAAGCTTACTGTCCTCTGCCGCATCAACAATGTGGAGCAGGCATATAACTATATCTGTTGCTAGTTTTGTTTTTATGTATCCTGTTTGGTCAGAGTTCATTCATTTTCCCATATGAGACGCCAAATGACTGGCTAGGAGCTTTGCAAAGATTTGTATGTCAACGTTAAGCAGACTCAGAGGCCAATGGCTAAAACACTCTGTAGGATACTTATCCTTTTTCAGGAGTAAGTAAATTAAGCCTGTGTTAATATCCCTTGAGAATTCACCCTTTTCAATAAAGAAGTTAATCCTGTCAAGAAGGAAAGGGCCCAAAAAGTTACATAGAATTCAGGGGGAATCCCATCAAAGCCCCGTGATTTTCCTTTTTGCATATTCTGTAGTGCCATTCTAATTCTTCAATGGAAATTAATTTGTCCAAGCTAGCTGATTCCCCTGCTGATAACTGAGGCAAGTCAAGCTGATTCAACCTGCTGTCACAGTGGGGGTTTATCCAAAGTAACCTCAGATACATACAAATTGGAATAAAATGTCTGAAAGGATGTGTTTATATCGACAGCGTCAGGGTCTAATATTACCGTTTGAGGATTTAATAGCGGGAATATCTGCAAAATAATCTATGGATCTTCACCTTGTAGCGAGAAGGTCTAGCAGCCTGAAAAGTAATAGTACTGTCATGCTCTCTGAATTAGAAATTCAGACTTTTGTTTCAGAAAATTGCTTATTTCTTTCTTGACTAATGATCGTTCTAAAGCTATCCGGTCAGTCAAATTTGTTTGTAACAGTGAGTATAATCTGGTGAACTCAGCTTCAAGGTTTTGCAGCTTCAGTGACGTAGCTTTGCGTACATTAGAGCAGAAAAGTATGATATTGCTCCTAATAAAACCTTTTATCCTAGGGTCTTCTAAAGAGCCAACATTAATTACTGCAAATATTTGGAATTCTGCAATAAACTGAGTGATATAGGATTCATTTTTTGCAAAGAAGTATTGAGACGCAATCTAACCGCATATTGAGATAACTGGCCAAGGGTGGCGGTGCAATGGACCCCTTTATGGTCAGATAATCCCATTGGAAGTAAGACCGCTTTATCAATTGATTGAAATAATTGACGGGATGCAAAAAGAAACTCTATCATGGGGAAAGATTTATGTCTACCTGAGAAAAAAGAATAATCCTTTCAGATGGGATTAACTGCACGCCAAATATCTACAAGCCCCAAGCGTGAATGTGTAGTGTCAAAAGATCTGAAAATTGCGCAAAGACGGTCATTAAATAGACACAAAAGGCAGCACGAGATTGTCTTGATTAGTGTGAAGAAGAGTCCAAGGAGACGAAAGGTAACGTC
>NC_045754.1:10144677-10144885 GCF_008692095.1 Etheostoma spectabile | reverse complement strand
GAGTCGTGAAGGGTAGTGACACTGAGGGTGATCACGAAAGGTAGCGCTAAAATTGACTAATTAGTTTGAAGGTAGTCTCAAGTGGGTTAGGGTTAGGGTTAGGGTTTTATCTGGCTTAATGATTTTATTTTTAACTGTTCTGTTTTATCTGTTTTTTTGTTTTTTTGTTTTTTAACTGATTTTGTGTAAAGCACTTTGAATTGCCCTG
>NC_045754.1:10144405-10144667 GCF_008692095.1 Etheostoma spectabile | reverse complement strand
GTGCTATACAAATAAAGCTGCCTTGCCTTGCCTTGCCTTGCTGGCACATGATTTCAGAGTATTTATGGCTTGAGCCTGGTCCCTTGCGGCCTTCGCGTTCGACCAATCAATATTTGGGTCCCACACAGCATTGAAATCTGCACCAACAACAAAACAACAGTCCTTTAACTCCATCATTTGACTAGTACGTGTATTATAGAAATTGCCATCAAAAACATTTGGCACATTAGCTGACACAAATGCAATTTTTCTGGCACCAAAT
>NC_045754.1:10138532-10144395 GCF_008692095.1 Etheostoma spectabile | reverse complement strand
GTGGAAATCACAATTCTGCCTGTATCATCAGACCAAGAGGACAACACTTTAAGTGGTAGATTTTCGTTTGACAACAATGGTCATGCCTTTTGTTTTTGAGCTTGCTGAGGATGCAATTGTATGATATAATCAATTGGCTAAACGGTTGGTATCCGCCTGCAGCAAATGTGTCTCCAGTAATAATGCAATGTCAACATTTCTCTTTCTCAGTAAGCCCAGAGTGCTGGCTTGTGCATTCCAAACTAAAAGTGAAAGATCACCCATTATCAAAAAAGCTGCGTTCTAAATGAAAGTACATGTGGATCTTGCTACTGCTTTTCATTTCGCTAAATCCTAACAATAGTGCATCCAAAGTTAAGTCCCTCAACATACAAAACATATAAAACACAGAACAAGACAACATACAGGACACAAAAGGAAAAGCAACAGGATGGGAGGAAACCTAGCCAGAAAAGCAAACATAAAAAATAGGTCTGTGATCAAGATTGGATATGGGGCAGCAAAAATGGACCACTAGCCCATAATTACCTGGTTGCAGCAGCAACTGTTTCCGCACTAAATTAACATCAAAATAAACGCATTTTCCGTCAACAGAAACAAGAAACAAAAAGCACAAAACAGCACCTTGGAAAGGAACCTCTAGCCTGGCAGTGGCCCAGCTAACCTATGGAGAGTAGGCCCTGTTAAAGCATTCAGAAACAGTCTCTGTAATCATTTCAGACAAGACAAACCAATGGGCCATGTTCATCAGGTAGTTGTTTCAGTCCTGATCCTCTTCTACGGCGCCCACCATGATAGAATCCAAAGCGTCGGCTCTCCCCCCCACAGCAGGAGGACGAGGCACAGCCCTGTTCACAGAGATTTGGGAACCACTTAGGCAGGGACCACGGGAGATACTGGATAGCATTGGCACCTTCTAGCCCCTCTTTCAGCCCAACAATGCGGATGTTGCATCTTTGGTTTCTGTCTTTCATATCTGCTAGCTTCACCTCCAGCTCTTGAAAAGCGTTGACATGGCTGTCAAGAATGCTTACAATGCTTTCCACAGTAGTTTTTAAGTTGTTCACATCAGATCTGATAGAGCCAAGGCTTGCAGTCGGAGATGCTAGCTGGGCATGGACAGCAGTTAGCTTATTGTCGTTGTCGATCCACATCTGTTAAATCTAAGACTGAATCAGTGAAAAACGTGGTTCAAGGTAGTTTTTCTGTTTCTCCTGCAATGCCTCTGCAATGGCGTCCATATTGCCGCATTTGACTTTGTTCTTGTTTGCCATTTTGCTTCAAGTAACTCTAACAAGCACAAAGTGGTAAAATATTGAAGTTGGAATCATATAAAACAACTACTGTATTTCACAAATTTGGGCAAGGAGCTACATCTTAAGCCGCCATCTCTGTCCAGCTGATCACACGACTCAAACATAATTATATTCTTCAAGGTAAATGCCTTGATTAAAAATCACTGGACCTAAAACTGGACACTCTCTCATAATTCTCCTTTAGTTTCTTTGCCTCTGGCCTTGTTCCTTCCTCTAAAATGCAGTCCTGACACCTGTCCTCTTCACAGGCGCCAGGTTTCCCCAGGCACAGCAAACGTTTATTAGTCTCCTTCTAATGAATTCCCATCCAAATCTATTTTCTGTGGCTTGTAATTAACAGTTTTGAAACTTCAAAAATTGCTTTTTATTTATAGTCCCCCTTTTCACAGCTGCTTCTTTTCTTATTTGAGACATTTGAGCGCCTGCTCGCCACACAGTGTGTCAGAGATTTTTTTGTTCCTGGTTGGTTCTCTTATTCTGATGTTACCAGGAACCTGTCTGATGTAGTTATAGAAGGCTCAAAGTCCAATGTCAACTGTTTGAATGATAATTTTGCACATTCAGATTTCCTATGTTAGTTTTGCTGAAATTCAAATGTGTCTTTGTGCTTTGTCTCCAATCCAAAGGAGGCCTTGATCCACCTGTGGATTACTGAAGTGAGAAATTAGTAGCAATAAAATATTCTCAACAAGCACAAGAGACACACGCCTCTTCAGTATCTATGGTCCTGATCTGAGCCTCAGGGTGATGTTTGTGTTGCAGTGCTTTGACTTGGAAAGATGTGACTAATTGTTGGCCAAACAAAATCTCTGGTGCAATAAAGTGTATAACAGGGGGTCGCTCACTTGATGCCTCTGCCTGGAGGGAAAGTCATTGCATTTTCTGTAAGAACAATGGTTTTGTTCATTGTTCACACTCTTGCAGTATTCAATTTTCTGTCTTAACTTGTGTCATGCACTGATTATATGAGATTTAGATGCATCTCACATTTAATTTTCCCTTTCATCACACTGTTCATCTCAATCTTATGATGACTGTTTGAACCTGGATTTCTTGGTGCTGCCTCTCTGTCTACCTGTGTTTAACTTTCTCCTGCAGTCAGCTTTTCGACTTTATGTGTTTGCCTAATGACAGGCTTCGTTTTTTAAAAGAGGATGTGTAAAAAGCAAGCTACGGCAGGTTAGGAAAGCACATTTTGCTCTGCATAATAATTCCAGACAGTTGCATGGCTGTAATTTGTGTGGCGTAATGGTCAATGTGTCTCTCCACCCCAGGCGACAGAGATTTAAAAGGTCTGCAGTTGGATTGGCATCACACATAATGTGCATTGAAATAACTCAGTCAATATGAAAACAAATCAGTTGTATTTCATTTGCTCTATGTAATCTGTAATCAAATAACACACAGTGAGAGATGTAGAAGCTTGTTTAAAGAACTCTCATCTTGTCCGTCACTAGATCAAACCAGCAGACATCTCCTATTAAACCCAGTTTATTAACTTATCCATCACATTGAATATCTCAGTTTATCTGTCTCTGCCTCTTTATTTTAGCATCAGAAGGCTGATGCAGTAACACTGTGAAAAACTTTGATAGCCAATTGTAATGGAAAAAATGTTAAACATTCTCTATGTTCAGCTTCTCAAAAAATGAAAATTAGACAATATTATCTGGTTTATATAATATTGGTTTGGAAACAGAGCAGTTTGAAGATGTCACATTGGTCTCTGGGAATTGTGATTTGATTTTTTTTTCGAAACTAAACATTCAATAGATTAATGCAAAAAAGCAGAGGCAGTCCAAATTCAGTCACTGATTTTTATCAGTTATACACACCCATTCATTTTGCTGCAACAAATCATTCCTGAGTACACCCAAAAGTTCTGCAGATATTTGAAGAGTTGGTTCAACCAACAATGTTTCTGGATAGAAAATTTATTTTAAAACCATTACAAAATATTGTATCGTAAGTTTTGCTGAGAGCATCATTTGCTGGCATTCTTTCATAGTGTGTGTGAGTGTGCACGCAGCAGCAAGACACACTGAATGGAGGAAAAATTGTGATATTCTCTTTCATGATCTGGAGCTATACTTTTAATCACATTGTCTGTTCTTTATGTAAGAATCTGTTGAGTTCCGCTCTAACAAGAGGCTCTTTTATCACACAGATAATCCAAACTGTGGTTGTTTTGTAGCTAAAATAAGAATGAGAATGAGCCCCCCAGAAAAAAACTGGGGGGCTTCAGCAAAAGTTACATCAACTTAATCTGTGTTGAGTTGATTCTGCCCCGAGCCTGAGAAAGAAGGTCTTCCATTGTGCTAGGCAGGGTCTGCTGGTACACTGATAAAACAGCTTTCAGTGGGCACTAAATGAAGCACTCTGACACTCTGAGATAGAAAGGTGAAGAAACCGTATGGGATTGTGACTTTTTGTCTCCCTTTTTCTGCTGAAATTATGCACGCCACACACACAGTAGCAAGCAAAATTGCAATGAAGCGTTTCACCTCCTCTACTTTCCAGTCATGTGTGGTAGTCTCCTATCAGCAACACTGAGTCAGGTGGGAAAAGCGAGAAAAGAGGGGAAAACATGCTGGGGCTGAATGAAAGAAGGGGTGCAGACAGCACCTTTATTCTGTGGTTTTATGACCTAAATGTCCTTGAAAGGTTTTAGGTGGAACCAAGTTACAGTCCCTCTGGTGTTTGTGAATCAGAGGTGTTGACAGGCATGAGTCCGGCCAACAAGGCTGCTTGACAGAGTCAGGGTGAAGGTATGCGGGGGCTTTCAGACGCACTGAAAGAAAAATAGAGGGAAAGATTTCCTTTCACACAAAAGCAGAGGAACAGTCTCGCTCTGGGGAGCAGCCTTGTCCTGCTGGGGGGTTATTTTAGGTGTCCCTTAGTGGTCTGACCTCATTCCCCTTACGAATACTTGACAAAAGACCCAGAGTTTCCCCTGGATAATAAGAGAATATGCTGCCTCTGTATCTCAAAGGTGGTGTACACAAGAGAAATGCAGGTGCATGTGCGTCTTTAAAGGGTGACTCATCATGAGCGTTCACATAGGGGCATCCTGGGAAAAGAGCAGCCATTTATTCACAGTCCCTATGTTGTTGCCATGGTATATTTTAAAGCATCTGCTGTTGGCCAGCTTTCTATCGTATATTGAGTGACTTGACAAAGATCCTTTAAAGGATGAAAATAGATGTGTCGGTGCCTCTTGGATGAGTGTATATAACTGCTGTTGACAGGAAGTTTGCCTGCACTACTTTGCCCGCATGGGTGTGACTAATGACCATTAGGGATTGAGTGAGTGTCAGAAAATGTTCGTGGTAAGAAGGAGACAGTGAGTGAATGGTTGGCCAGGAGAGTTGCTCTAACACCACACAAAAAGACTGAGAGGATGCACATAGAAAGAGAACGTGATTGTGCAAAGACTGCCTGGTCTGTGGTTAACTTAAAGCTTAAACTAGCGGTTGTAACGGTTGCATTTATGCACGCATAGAGGGAGTAAAACACGAGCCATTACTGCACAGCCTGCCTGCGTTGACAGCTAGATTGTTAAACATAGAGGCTTATCTGTGCTGTCAGATGTGTGAGAGACGGACACCTGTAACCAAATTTAATTTTATAAAAATCAGTGACCAAGGGAAAAGGTGTGAGCCTCAATTTAAAAGAACAGAAAATTTAGGCTGACCTCAAATTAACAAGTCTTGCTGAGACTTTGTGTAATGTACTTTGTCCTAAAGTGGATGTTAAAATGTTGGTCTGAGTCTATAATTAAACCAAGATTTCGGGCTTGGTTTGCGGTCTTTAACATTACAGAGTGAAGGTGAGCACAAACTTTTAATTGTTCTTCATCTTGGCTCCAGAAACAATTAGCTGCAAATTGCACTCAGACCCCTTTCATTCTTTGTCCTTGTGCCATCTGCTCAGTTAAATTATTTCAGTGTACATCAACACCCATCTCTATGCACAGATTGGTCTCCTCGCTTCTTGCTTTGCCAATGGTCATTATAAAGTGAATCTATCAGCTTCCATTTTTAGGCGAATTAGCATCTAAAGCCCCTTCACATGCTCTCTTCTCGTCTCTTGAGAACCACAGTCGGGGGGCCCAGAGAAAGGAGGAGGATGAGAGAGGAGGAAGAAATGTGAGCGTTAGAGAAAAGAGAAAGATGTGAGAGGAGTGGAACTATGCTGGTTAAGCCCAGTGACCTCTGTCTCAGTAGAGGAATCAGCAGTATTTTTAGTTCTACAGCCAAACAATTTGCATGGCTGCAACAGCATGCAAGCACTTTGTAAACTTTGTGTTTGGATGAGTGCTATAAAAATTAAGTTTATTGTTTATTGTCTGTATCCGCTTAATCCTATTAGAGTCTTGGGGAGCAGGACCTTTTAAAATCTGAAGGCAGGGAAACAGGTCTGCAGTCCATCACAGGACAAACAGATAAACTCTGGTCGGGTGCAGATGTTAGTTGCGCATGCTCAGATTTAAATGGTTTACGACATAACTTATTATACTGAAATTTGTGAAATCCATGAAATAATAA
>NC_045754.1:10138404-10138522 GCF_008692095.1 Etheostoma spectabile | reverse complement strand
TTCTCATTACAAACAATAACAGAAGATTATAGCTAAGCTAGTAGTCATTTCAAAACCGTTTTAGCTATCTATGATTGTTTGATTGCTAACATTAGCTCAAAACGCCATTCAAGTGACA
>NC_045754.1:10131183-10138394 GCF_008692095.1 Etheostoma spectabile | reverse complement strand
TGTTTGATTGCTAGCTTGTAGCAAAGCTAGCAGTCATTTCAAAAATGTTTTAGCTATCTATGATGGATTGATTGTTAATATTAGCTCTAAACGCCATTCAACTGACAACCTTTGTGTTTAATTGCTAACTTGTAGCCAGCTGTGAACAAACTTGTTTAAGTAGGTTCATTTTTACTGTATTTATATTACAGAAGTCTCTCGTTAGCATCTTATATGCTACTTGTGGCAAAGTGATGCAATCGCAACTCAGAGCTTCATTCGTCGCAAAGTGACAAAAGTGTGACTCAAATCTGCACTTTTCTCACATTAGGCAGTGACACCCACTACAAATACTGAGACAGACCTACCTTTTATTCCGCCCAGTTGTTTGATCCGCATCTGGGTTTGACAGATAGTTAACAGCTTTTACACCAGTCTAAGCAAACTTTTCTTTAATTAAAAAGGTTAGGTGTTAGTCTCGAGGAGCACCTTGAGGCTTATTATGTTGAACAGAAAAAGTATTTTTTCTTTATTTTCACCTTTAGAAGGAAGGACAGAACTTAAATTTCAGTTTGAAGCATTTTTCTCCTTTATTCTGACTCACTTTAATCAGTGAACGTATAATGATGCAGCAGATTTCACACCAAATCCAGCAGTCTGTCTCAGGCTTGGTTAATCAAGTCAGTGTTTACATTAACAGAGAACCATTTTTCACCCGTCACCAGCGTCTCATTTCAGACTCAGGGATAGGGATGATTGTGTATGACTGTGGCCCACTGGTGTGTGTGATGACTGCTGAGTCATTGCTAATGTGCATCTGTTTTAGGCAGTGAGATTTGTCCCCTGAGCAATGAGAAAAGTCTGCAAAGACAGTGAGTTATGAGGGAGCGGTACAAGATTAATAGCTAAAATAGTAATAGTCTTTGTAATTTGACTATTGCCTTAGTGAAAGTACAAATATTAGTGCAATCATTTTGCTTGTACAACCCACCAATTTGCAATACATGGCAACATGGTTCCAGGGTTAAATATAGTTAACTAGATTGAAAATTGACTGAGCATGCCTTATTAAAGTATATCTATATTTGATTTGGCTTTGGGCCATGCTATACATTTATTTTGTCAATCACACTTTGTTTTCCTGTCTCCCCAGGGGCCTCTTACTCATACGTGCAGGGACAGGCAGGAGATGAGGACACAGCAGTGGACGTGAAGCTGTACAGTCACCGGTGGAGGAGATGGCTTCCCCCAAAACCTCGTAACATGGACAGCAACAGGGCAAGTCAAGAGCAGGACCAGGATCCTGAGCAGGAGGAGCCTGAGGGCTTTCCAGGCCTGCTGTCTGCAGAGGAAACAGACAACAGCTCCCAGATAGAGGTAGGTGCTGATTCACACCAAGGTCAAAACAGAGATAACTGTAACTGTATGCCATTTTAAATTGAAATCAGAGTTTTATAATATATTCTGTGGCTCTGGGGGAATTTCTGAAAGTATCGCAGAAAGTCCGCATTACGGAAATGTAGCATGCAGGATCTTTGACCCAGAGTGACTTAAAAGTCAGGATTTCTCTGCTTCTGCCACATTGATTTTTAACCCAAAAGTACCCTAAATTTATAAAGTTACTGGAGCACCGTTTAACTTGACAGCATTAAAAGCGCTACACACTCATGGTCCTCCCACACAGGTGTTTTCAGTTACTCTGCGGGCTGTGTGGGAATGTACAGAATATTCCTTTTTGACATCTTTGTGATCTTTCTATTAGTTTTGTTGCACCTGTTAGGGTGGTAGATGTTATGTTGCGTTTGTGTCATTACTATTTTCTGAATCTTAAATAGTGTTCACATCATATTTTAAGTCGTGAACATGACTGGCAACTGCTCTGTTATATCTGACTTTAAACTTCATAATACTGAAGTGCCTAAAAGTCCAAGGTATGGGTCAATATGATTAAACCCATGGATACATGCATACAATGTACAATACACGTATGGTGTTATATTGTCAATGCACAATATTTTTAGCCATCACTTGACCGATAATAACCAATAAGTTCATTCCTGATCTTGGCTTTGTCTTGTTCAATTGTTTTGTGTGCAGCTTTTCTCAAGCTTTTCACTGTCCCGTGCCCCTTCAGACTTTCAGTCTCCAGCTACTTACCCCCCACCGCCGCACTCTTATTTGAAATTTGCAGTAATAGATGGCCGTGAAGACAAAGTACACTGAAATTTTTTTTATGTTTCAGCTTTATGTTATATGATTTATCAAAAATACCATTTTGATTTTGTATTATGCAAAGCTATATTTTGATTTGCAAAGTGGAATAAAAGATGGTTTCCTGAAACGGAGGCAAATGATTGGGGTCAATAACCTTAATCAAAGTTTGCCATGATTATCTTCCCACTGAACAAATTCAGACTTTATTGTGTCTCAGTGAGATCAGCGCAGCTCCTCAGTAAACCTTTCTGTCTAGTAAAGAAGCCAACTAATATAAAGAGAATGAATCGATGAGGTCCTCTTTTGAGCTGTACCTAAAAATACTCTTTGGTTGCATCCATGGAGCAATTATAAATCTCCCTGGAAGAGTGGATATTAAGTAATGAAAAAGAAGACTAGAAGGGGTCTTTGAGGGTTAATATTTTATATCAAATTAAGCTCAGCCCTCAGGTGTTCAGCTACCTTCTTCGTGGGGCTGGATCCTCTTAAACTTGACCTTGGAGAGACCAGAACAGGAAATTAACCTGGTCTCCCACAGTTTTAAGGGTTTATGGAGCTGCTGGAGTTTAATAGCCGTGTTTGGCTTGTGTTTGTGTCTATGTAAATGAAAGGAGTCGTCCGTGTCTTCTTGTCATGGCGCCTGGGCCTGCGCACAGCATCGAGGCGTTCAGTCATAATGATGGCGGCCGCCTGGGCTTAGACACCTCGTTAAGTTTTCCTGTGGCTTCTAATCATCTCAGGTTCACAGCCTTGACTCTTTCAGCCAGGAGGGAGGCAGCTTTGATCGTCAGCTGTAATTATTCACACACTCATGTACACACAAAGACACAAACATTTATGTAAGGACACAATCAACACACATTGTTTTTTTGCTGTCTGAGACTCATTTGTTCATGCTGAATGGAAAAGGCACAAACACCCCATCATTCCTCCTGTCATTACTCAACACACACATATACACATACAAACACACATTCCCTAAGCTGCCACCTACACTTTGTTGACATGAGAAAAGCCTTCATATTCAGAGGGGCAGAAACCGTAGACACTGAGCTGAAATCCTCCATCCAGCAGTGAGCTTAATGGATTTTAAGGCTCCAAAAGGAAAAATCTACACTTATACACATTCACAAAGCCAAATATTATTGTATTTTAATCAATTCAACAAAAAAACTCTTGTTTATTGATGTTTTGATCATTTTGTTTAGCTTCATTAAAAATGTATTGTTAGATATTTTGGGAAATACTTTTATTTGCTTTCTTGTTGAGAGTTCAATGAGAAGATTGACGCTACTCTCATATTTGATCGTTCAATATGAAGCTATAGCCAGCAGCCAGTTAGCTTAGCTTAAAGTCTGGAAACGGGGGAATGGCTTGCCAGGAGTCTCATCATCTCTACAAAAAGTGTAGGAACTGGTCAAGAAATAGTCCAGCTTTTATCCCCCTGTAAAACCATGTTTTTTTTTAAACAAACAAGATACAAAGCTCACTAATAAAAGAGCTTTAGATGTGCTGGTAGGTAGATTTTTTACCTTTGGACAGAGCTAGGCTAGCTGTTACCCTTGAGCTAAGCAAACTAGTTTCTGGCTCCATCTTCATATTTACCCTAAAGACATTGAGAGTGGTATCTATCTTCCCATCTAATAAAAAAGTGACAACATACAGTATATTTGAGTTATCTGACAGAATAAGGAAAACACAACTTGTTTCAATTACCATAAATCAAGTTTCTTTAAAAGAACTGAAGAAATTTCCTCTGTTAGCTTTGCTTTGAGGTCAGTTTGTGTTTGGGTTAAGTGGTGCCATAACACGAGTTCCCAACAATAGATAAATCTCACCTTGACATGCAGGTTTATAACAGTGGCCTTAACAGCAGACAGTCTGACACCCTGAATGCCTGTGACTCACTCACTCTGTTAGCTATCAGATTAAAAAGCCTCTCGGCTTCAGGTCACTGTAAGGTTGAATAAGGCAAAGTTGGAACAAGCTGTGGGAAGTCGGTATCACCGAATTCAAGCCAAATGTCTTTACTTTTTCTTTCATTGAGGACAGGCTTGTACTAGTTTAGACATGCTGTCAGTAATGGCATGTGGCTGTTAACGGTTGTGTTTTGTTTGTGCAGTTTTTTTCAACCTGTGTTTAGGTCGCAAACATTTCTCAACTCCAACTGTAAGGTTGTTTTGTAAATTTACATTATATGTGCCATGGTTTGTTTACATACGCATTGAAGGAGCTTACATTCTGAAGAGTAATTTTAAATTTGATAACATTATTCATTTTTTTATCAAACACATTACTCTGGATGAGCTTAATGCTTAGTCAGAGTAACATTTTGCACACATATGTTTCTTCACACTTTAAAAAGTAATACCTAAAGTAGGCTCGTTGGAGACTTTGTAGACCATAGTTGGAAATCAATGGAGGTAGATATTGATAGTATATAATTGGAACTAAAATTTAAATATTGAATGTTAAAAAACAATGTGTTCTCAATTTGACCACTTACCGGTCACAGAAGAAAATTAAGTCTGTGTAAATTAATGGCACTGCTTCAAAAAAATACAATCTGTCCTCATCCATTTCAATGAGAACATTGTACTGGCACAGCAGATGTGCAGACAGGCTGCTAGAAAAAAAGAAGTTTGTTTAGTCGAAATTGATTTGGCTGTTCAATATATATATTTGACTATTCAATCCTTTTTTTCATATAGATTATCAAGCGACTCTTTACTAAACTGCCAAATTTTTGAATAGGGTTTGGCAGGATATTCAGGGTGATAGCAATGTTACCGTTATATAAGAAACAAGCCAAGATAGCCCTCAGAGCTAATGCATGCTAACCACAGTGAAGAAGGATTGTAAATGTGCAATATTTTTTGCTGACACTAGAAGTCAAACAAAAGCTAGATACTAAATTGTATTTAGTTGCTGTAAGCTGTCAATTCCCCACTTCTGAGCAAAAGGCAGACGATAATGTTATCTCAGAGCCTGGCTGGACAAAACCTCTTTTCCTTTGGGCAGGTGCCTCTGTCTCACTCAGACTCACCCTGGGTCTGGGTCCACAGCTTCTTGTACCAGAGAGCAGCTTGAACGTGAGGAACACTCACTCTGCAGCTACCTAGGGGGTCCAAAATGTCCTAGTATTTCAAACCACTGTGCAGTGTTTTGGTATCTGATGAACCCCAAAAAAACATGTTTGCACCACTCAAACTGGACCTCTTGGATTATATTTAACCTTTTCTCTGGTAGCGACCTTTACATTTGTTTAAAAAGGGCTATTTCTGGACCTGATACACCTGCTCAGTGTAAGAAGTCATTTGAAAACCCCATCTGCATACCAAGCAAGCCAACATGGGTCCTAACCTCTTTGAGAAACTACTTTACAGGTTGATCCCAGCTGTCAGGTGCAACCATTTTAAGTCTTATCTTTATGAGGAGCATAAATAAACTACACAAAGACGTCATACGGCAGATGCTTGGATGATTTATTGTTCAGAAAACAATAAACTCCTCGTGTTCCCTCTGAAATAATGTATAAAATACATTTGATTTTCTCATTTTCACGCCTGGCTTTTCATATCTACAGTAATGTACAGCATGTTTAGAGAGTGTAACCAATGTCAGACGTGTTGCCAATAAAAGCATTGGGTGTACTTGTATAGCTAGCTTTGCTATGTAGTAATACGGGTGTGGTTTATGGTTGTTATTGGATGTCTGGGACTCCACAGCCCAGGAGGCTCTTTGGGGGTTTCATGCTTTACTACACTGTTTATTTGTGTATTTCTTACGGGAGAGAATTCACACAACGAGGTTTTCATTACTTCACTTGATTACCAGTGCTGCTTTTACTCACACTCCATATTCAGTTCTTGCAGTGAATGCAAATTAGGATTTTTTTTCCTTTGTTGGTTTTGTGTCTCAGGCTGACAAGTTTGTTAAAAGGTTCCCAGAGTAAATGTGATTGGAAAGATATGTTCACTTGTCTTTCTGTTGTGCAGTGTTTAAACTCTGCAATGCTATACTAGCTCCGGCAGCTGCTACAGATGAACCTGTAGTTGTTTAAATTTCAGTATGTGTCCAGTCTGCTTCAGTCTATAACCGTCTGACTGAGAATCATCTTTTGGTGTTGTTGTAGACTTTTCTAATTGGATCAGCGAACATGGTGGTTTGCAGACATTTCTGCAGATGAACAGATGTCCTTGAATATCACTTAAACCCATCAGACAGCTTGCAAATCCAATTAATGAGATCTACAACCAAAGAAAAAGAACACTTACATTATATATCAGGTGCTTGGATTTAACACAGACTACTAATTAATTTTATTCTCTCCATTTCCAATTTCACTGTTTTTGTAACAATCACAAACTGACACACACAAATTTAAGGCGTGATTTTGCATTTTTGGAGCATTTTAAAGGCAATCAGCATTCATAAAACATTTTGTTATACTTCAGATGCGTGTAAGAGGTATTTATGGGTCCTCTGGGCTCTGAGGAACCTGACCCGGGACCCAAGTCAGCCAAATTATACTCAGGACCGGAAGGGTGTCACTTTATTAACATTATCTGTGTGTCAATATGTCAAATGCCAGAGTGAAAATTACAGTAAGTCATGCACGTCAGATTATGGTATGTTTTCCATTGGTCTGTCTTGGACTGGGAACAACATCTTTAACTCAGTGAAGACCTCTACATTATAATCATAAGTTCCCACATTTTTCTTTGTTAAATGCTTTCAAAAATTGGCTAGTGCTGCTAGGTCCAGTATATAGTTTCACACAGTTGAGTTTCAACACACACTCACACACACACACTCACACACGCACACACACACACACAAACACACACACCATCAATACCATCAAGCTGCTTCAACTGGCAGCAGACGGAGCTGAATAACGGATCACAGGCATTATCAGCTGATAAAGAGCTTCACACATGAGCAATGGGATCCTTTTAATGCTTCTTGTGTGTGTGTGTGTGTGTGTGTGTGTGTGTGTGTGTGTGTGTGTGTGT
>NC_045754.1:10126017-10131173 GCF_008692095.1 Etheostoma spectabile | reverse complement strand
TGTGTGTGTGTGTGTGTGTGTGTGTGTGTGTGTGTGTGTGTGTGTGTATGTGTGGTGGGGGGGATGGTACTATCTCAGGAAAAAAAGAGGGCTGGCTGACAAACCCAACATACTGGAACATTTATTCAAAGCTTAAGTGTGCTCACGCATAAATGGAATTTTATTTTCTCAGGAGCAAAGACTATGTTACAGTTGAGGGGATTACAGTTTTCAGCGTACTCTTCCTTTATTCCTCCGACAGACACTGGTGAATCACAGCCACGACCACATCTCTTTCAGTACCACTTTTAAGAAATAAATAGATTTCACATTGTGTCACCGGTTTTTATTTTTCAATGCGTTTGACAATGAGTGAGTCTGCATATTAAAGACACTCGTCACTGCGCCATCAAGTAAGAAGAGATTATCAAGGCTTGTCAAAATATATCTGATGTGAGGTCATATATTCTAATTATGGATGAATGATACTATAAAATACAAATACCAACTCTTTCTGTGAGTACGGCTCTGTGTTAACCACAGTGAATCACCATTTTGTCACTCTTCATTCGCCCAACCTGAGGTTGTGATCACCTGAGCTTATATCTTGCTTCTTGCTCTTCCAGCATTTTGTTTTGTTTTAATTTAACCAATCAGTACTCAGTGACGTATCCGGTCTTAATCCGGCCTGCTAAACTCTAATTGGTCAACTGTCTGAAAAGATTTCTCATCAAAACCTATACTGTATGACTGGTTGAACAACTATAATAATGATTTTACATTTTGTAAATGTGTTTGGGTGGAGATGGTTTCTGATCTCAACAACCAACTGTTTTCATTTTCATACATCAATATCGAATACCACACTTTACTTGCTGGCACACTTTGACACAAGTTTGCAGTGCATGATTTAAAGAAAGAGACAGTGTCTTCCTCCCACAATCTCCCACCCTGTACCATGTTTGCCTCCAACTTCATGTCCACCTACACACAGTTGGACAATGGTCACCCTGCCAACCTTCCCCTTCACTGGCCCCTCTCACCTCTGAGGAGCCTCTATCTCTCTCCATCATTCTGCACAAGACAAAAAAACACATCTTGAGCAGATTAGGAAGACACTTTACAGTTGTGCATTTGTGCCCTTGTTTTCTATTCTGGGAATGTGCTGACTAAGGCTGCCTGGAGGGGCCTTCTCCCCACTGACACGATATGTCTGCACTTTAATCTGTGTTGAAGGCTTCTGGCAGTGTTTGTTTAAATTTACAAATTGATCAAAAGGTCCACCACCTACATGGCTGACCTCCATTTGGAATTTTGATATTTATCACAGTCTTTGCTAAGCATGAAACCTTATCTCTCTTATATTCCAGGCTAAATATTGTGTATAGGCATTAGATTATAACTCTCTGAGGGTGAATTCTTGAAGCAAAACGAACTGAAAAGGCTTTAATTAATGTTTGTCTCATGGCCTTTTGACAACCGAAGCGCGGTGGCTCAGAATAATACCACCCATACATCAAAGTGTGCACAGAGCTGCGTGAGTTCCTATTAGTAAGTATCACAGTCAGACGTAATATACACTTCCCTGACTCCCCATTCAGCAAAACATTAACTTTAACCATGTTTTAGATAAAAGACACAGCTGATAGGCATCTCATTAGACCCACAGGGAAAGAGACAGGCAATAGAAAGCCCACGATAAGAGCATAATTCTGTATAGGAAACAATAAAAGCAGGCTGGCCGCTCCCACATGGCTTTAAACAGTCCCCGTTTCTGTAATAAAAAGGCAATCCTGACTGTGCAGTCTGGTTTTAAGAGTGAAAGAAGTTGATTGGCTTCTTGTGTTTTTCTTAATTTGATTAGTAGACATTAAAACGTCTTTGTGTGCTGATTATGCCCTAATGTAAACCACGGAGTTGAATAAAAGGACTAACAGAATGCAAAGATAGTGGAAAGGATTGTCATATAATCTAATTTAGCTGATACTTTGTTCAGCAGCAAAATTAAAACATACTTTGTGTACGTTTTCTGTTGGTGTTGAGGTTTAAATTGTTTTTTAAAAACTGTCTTAGATTATTTTGAATTTGATTTAAGCTCACAGGATATCTCTTTTTGAATATGTTTTATTATTTCCATCAGCTTTTTTCACAGAGCAACAGAGCACTCTCTTCTCCAAGCTGCATCACATTCCTCTAAATAACTTTTACCGTATTATGCGTCTTCACAGTCTTTACAGCTTAATGTATGTAAACTCACAGGGTACATTTTTGTCATTTCTACAGGAGGATACAGATCACAACTACTACACATCAAAAACATACAACCCATCAGATCTGATGAGCAAGGACTTGTGGGTAGATATTGACCAGATGGACAAGGACAAAGTGAAGATCCATGGGATTCTTTCCAACACACACAGACAAGCAGCGGTAAGTCAACAAACAGCATGAGAAGAGATTTAAGAATGAGCGTTTTACCTGGTTGCTTGGTTTGGTCTCTTGGAAGGTGTAAGGTGATGCTTTATTTTGACCAATCACAAATGTTTATCTAAGTAAAAACCATGGCAGATTCTTACTATATTACAATATATTTGTTTCCTCTATCATTCAAATAATGGAGATGTGGTTGAAAAATTAAGTAAAGTCATTTAAACCGTTAAAAATCTTCTCTGCAATGAAGTTTTAAAAGCTTCCCCTCCTTCATCCTCTACACAAGCAGGTGACCCATGTGAGGTGCATACTGATGAGGTCACAAAAGGCAGCAGGAGACTGACTGGAAAGACAGGGCAGCATGGCAGCAGGGCAGTCACAGACTGGAAAAAAGGGAAAGCAGGGTGAACAATAGCTGTTGAGGAGATATAATAGAGTCCCACATTGTGCATTCTGCTCTCCTACCTTCAGTCATGTAATGATGGATCGAACCAAACAATCTGAGGAAAGCTATTCTTTGTAGCCACAGAACAAGGCTTTTCTTCCAAACCGTATAGGAGGGATGTGGGAGGATTCTCTGACTTTGGCTTAAAAAAATCGTTAGGTGAATTTTTCAATCCGATGTCCAGCCAAGCAATGTGGAGTCAAAAAGGAGATATGGAAATCTAGCCTGCATAATTCTAAGATTGCAGTGCAGAGAAGAAGTGAAAACCATCTGTGCTGAAATGCAGCCACCGTGTCAGCAGACTAACATTTTAAACAAATAGAGTTTATTATAGTAGCAGTTAAAGTCCTGAGAAACTCCATAAAACTCTGAGTGCTGGAGCAGGATTGGAGAAAGCTTTTCATGTTTCCTCCTCGCACTGCTGCCCACCAGCACTTTGGCCCGCAACACTGAAAAGGAATTGGCCAAAAAGGTCATAAAACAAAACACAGCCGCAGAGGTCACCTTCATCACGGGACTGAAGGAAAGTTAAGCTCTCAATTGGCTGTATAGTCGCTGAGATTCAGTGTGGTTTGCCGCAGGATTACTCCCTCCGGCATAATCAGGATGATGTATAATAGCTGCATGTTTACTGTCTATCTCCATAACATTTTCTGGCAATATGGTACGATGTGACTTTAGCATACTCAGTTTAGGGATTAAATAACGAATGCATAAACTATCATTTGTGGTAATCTGTTTGAGAAGTTTGTTGTTCATTTGGTCCAAGAGTAATTTCATGATATTAGAATTTTATGAAGCCCTTTTTATTACATGTTAATCTCCATCAACAGATTTGTAAATACAATGGTATGGAAGCCCATTTGTATGAAATTAAAGACTAAGTCTAAGATTAAAAGACTACTACTCAGTTAAGTTTAGAAAAAGATCATTTGGTTTAAAATCACAGAGTGTAAAAGAAAGAGAAGAAGAAGGATGACGCGTCTCCACTTCCTCCCACAGCTTTTCCTGGATGGCATTTGTAGTGTTGCACTCAGTTGTTCACTTGATAACTGACAGAATAAATAAAACCAAACTTATTACAACATTGGTATCCTAAATACCATACCGCTAGCCTGGTTATGGACTTTATAAGTTAAAATTTGTACCTACCAACACATAGCTTTGACTTAGTTTTTCATAATTTTTACATTTTTGTAAGTAGTTATTTTTTCATAGTCATAGTCATCTTTCCTAGCAAAAATGGGCTTCCATATAATAGAAACATACATATTTACATACAGTACATGTTAATGTGTATTTACCCATAAATGTCATGAGAAATGTTTGCTCGACTTCAAAGATTACCATTAGAATTGCAACAAAGGCAATTTCCTTGCCTTTCCTCCTTTTTACCACATTACACTCTTCTTTGAATCTCTATTTCTAATCAGAAATAACCAGTGATTGTCTCACAAAGTAGAGACCTCTGTATTATTTTACCATTTTTATCTTCTAAACTAAATCCTCCTCTTTCCTCTGTCTTTCTAAACCGGGTCATCTGTCTGTTTTTGTCCCTCACAGAGAGTTAATCTGTCCTTCGATTTCCCTTTTTATGGACATTTCCTGCGTGAAATCACCGTGGCGACTGGTGGTAAGTGAACACTGTTCTTGGACTCTGTTTTTTCAATAGAAGTTATTAGTGTTGTTATTGGATATACTGTATGTGCTTGGCATATTAGACTGTACACAGACCATTTTTATTGCTGCTGGGTTTAGGAGGGGAATGTGGTAAGGTTTAAAAAAAAAAGAAGAAAAAAAAGGAGTCTGGCATACAGTGGCATTTATGAAATGGTGGGAAAAAAAATGTCTGCATGTGTTTCTGGTACTTGGTGTAACTGAGTGAGTGTGGCGTTGCTACTGTACAAAGACTTCTCACCCCTTAATACAGAAAAGAACCAAACAATGACTTATTTCTTTTGATCTTGACTCTGGGAAGCTGAAAAGGCTGGTCTGGCACAAAAACCACCACCGACACTCAAACCGCCAGCCAAACAGTCTGCCTGAAACAAGATCATTTACAGCTCTCACCTCCACAGGATAGTCTGCTAGAGACTGGGAAATGAAAAAAACAGCAATCCACTACCAATACTCAACACCACCAACTCCACACCAGACTTAACTGGAAGAGAAACCAGAAGGTGGGGTTGGACTGGAAACAGGAGTGACTGTGCCAAGTGGCCTAGCACACTCTGACAGACATAGATAAGGAGGTGGGGTATAGGAGGTGTGTGTGTGTGTGTGTGTGTGTGTGTGTGTGTGT
>NC_045754.1:10114943-10126007 GCF_008692095.1 Etheostoma spectabile | reverse complement strand
TGTGTGTGTGTGTGTGTGTGTGTGTGTGTGCGTGTGCGCGCGTATGTTTGTGGGTTTAACACGTGACACGGCAGACGTGTTTGCAAAGCAATTTTCCACTTGAGTCTTGAGGGCGAAACCACAACACCCCAACCAGCTATTATCACATCAAAGACTAAATCCTTGCTCTTACCCAAACTATTTCAAAGATGCTATGCTGCGTTTAACTGCCAGTGGAATAATAAAGAAATAATCTGCCGTATCGCTTATTATTATTAGTACCATTATTATTACCATCGCTGTCTCATTTTTCCCTACTTCACCATCTCCATTACTTCATCAGTGGCGAAGTTGAGTTGGCTTTCAAAATGGGATGATGGTGGCGTTGAGAAGTGGACAGCTACTAAAAAGAGGAGATAACAATAATTTGCATTCCTCCAGACAGAGATGGAGGGATGAGACAGAGGAGGAAGAGGCAGCTATCTGCCTCTCCCAGGCCTCTTGGGTTTTGTCTCTGAGACTTCCTCCTCCATTTCAGGGCCTATCAGTCAGCTCGTCCTCTTCTTCCCACCAGACCATCCCCCCCCCCACACACACACACACACACACTTTCACTGTTGTCCGCATGTCACTGTTTTTGCTTCAGCGAATATTTCTTTTAAGTATGCTGAAACAGCAGGAAAAGATAAGTAACTGATGAAACAGCAGAGTTACAATTGCACTTAGGTTTGTATTTTCAGAGTTACTTTATAAACAGTACAGCCGCCGGTTCTCAAACACATTAACCATGAGGCAACAACACCAGGTTGGCATGCAGCCTTGTCAGACATATGAGGTCTGCTTTTATGGTTTTAACTGCCGTATATTACAAGTTGCACCGCAAAAACTTTACAGTTCGTACTTGAAAATGCGTTAAAATAGTAATAATTACAAATCTTTTCTTAGGCAACACATTTATACAGTTACAAGGTGCTTCACGGGGTTTTATTCACATTTTCAAGCCATAGTCAAGCCACTTTGGCACGCTCTAGTGTGGGACTGAAACTATTATTTGGTCAATTGATTTGTTGATTGAAATAAAATAACCATCAACAGTTTTGATAATTGATTTAATTGTTTAAATTAACTGTTAAATTGGTTGAATAATTTTGACTGATTGCTTGATGATCAAAAATATTCCATTAGTTGCAGAGCTTCTCCAGTGGTAATATTAAAAAAATACTATAAAATCAATGGCAGACAACTATGCATGCTGCTAATTTGACACTTTAACACTGGTATTATCTTGTTTAAAGACTCACAAACACTAACAAAGTCACTTCGAAAGAGTCACCTTAGATGCCTGAATAATGAGAAAGGGGACAGAACACATAAATATAACTGGAAATGTCTTTGAAATAAAGAGATTATGTCAACAACAAAACAATTGTTGATACAGTCGGGTGTGTCCCAGTGACTGTCAGCATACTGCAGGTGTTCTGCAGAACTGACAGGTTGTTTTTGGTCAGTCGTCTGTGTTGAATAGTGTAGACAGCTCGACATGTAGAGGCTGTGAATACCAGTGATGATGTATAATCTGACCTCTGCCAGATGTGTCGACGGATATCCAGCTGTGGTATGCTGCTTTCTGGGTCAGCTGTCAAACCAGCCAACCAGATTCAAAAACCAGTTTTATTAAACCATAGGTATTATTTATCGGTATCCAGCTAATTAGTGAAGACAAGCATTTATATATAAGGCACCAAATACATACCATGTGCGTGGCATGTAATGGAAACACGTGTGTAACAAACTCCTTAAAGGGCTGCAAGATAAATCTGAAGGATCATAAGTAATAAGTATCATAAGTATCAAAAGTATTTTTACCTTTGGTACTGTAATTATATTTTGATGTTAATACTTTGTACTTTTAGAAGTATGCAGGAGTTTTACTTGTAACTAGTATTTTTACACTATGGTATTGCTACTTTTACTGAAGTTAAATCTTCCACCACTGAATACGGAAAGCACTGGGCCTACTGTCTCAAATAGAAAGGAGGTATTTACTTGGAAAAACATTTCCACTGTATAATGTAATCCAAATAATTCTTTTTTCTTGCATAAACACTATTTCTAGGAGACAGTTGGGACAAGAAAGATGTCTTTTCTGTTTTTTTTGGGGCTAATGAATTCAGTGTCCAGTCATGCCGACGGTCACCGGCAATATTAAGGATTCCACAGAAATCACGGTTGTGAAACATAAAACACATTACATTCTGTTTGCCAGAATATTCTTTTCTCAGTAAGAAATAATAGATTGGTTATAGGCTGACTCAGTATTGTTTGTATCGCTTAGCAATAACAAAAGCAACATTTAATTTACATTAAAAAAAAACTCGTAGCTTCGTATTTAAAAGACAAAATAAAGTGCTCTTGCGAGCGTTGTGGTGTTGTGTGTGTTGTGTGGGTGTGTGGGTGTGGGGTGTGTGGTGTGTGGTGTTGTGTGTGTGTGGTTGTGTGTGTGTGTGAGGAGAGTGAGAGATCCAGGCAGGCTCTTCTCGGCTAATAACAACTGTGATAAACAGAACAAATCCCGTAAATTAAACACAGCTCGGTACGAAGGAACAAAGACCTTGTCTAAACACAATGTTCAATAAAGTGAAGCTTTAGTCTAGTGGGTCTGCTAATTCCAGGTCATGTTTTTCTTGGACATACACAGCCCGGCACTTTTACACAGCAGCACATATAAACACAACTTGGAAATAATTATCCTGCTCCATCCCTCTTTCATACCTAAAAACTCCTCTCCATTATTTCTCCTCTCTCCCTGCATATACTGTATGCTGTTCCGCAGGTTCCCCTCCTCCCTCCTCTTCAGTCCAGTCTCCCTCTGCTGTAAGTGACGGCCATAATGGATGAATTGCCTCTCCATTGAGAGCCTCGTAGCTCTCACCTCTTTGGTGTATTGAGAGGCTGTCTGATTTTCTTTAGACCATCAAATAAGTTGTATTGTGTTTTCAGACTGCTGGTAGAAAGCAGAAATACAATCCCTCCTGTTGTGTGTGTGTGTGTGTGTGTGTGTGTGTGTGTGTGTGTGTGTGTTTGTGTGTGTGTGTGTGTGGTCGGCCGTATTTCTGAGCTTTTTAGAGGTTGAAAGTGAAAAGATAAATAGAACAAAGCAAAGCCAAAGAAAGAGTGGAAGAGATAAAATCATGCTTGGGTAAATATGACATGAATGTAAAGTGGCTGATTTGGAGGCAGTCACTTGTGTCGTTGCACAATCAAATAAAGGAGAGTGCAGACACAGCATTGCACGTACTGTTCCACAAGGGAATAATGTTTATGTTTACCTTAATTTAAACAGATAGACTAAACAGCGCTGGCTCTTTATTTTCTGTCCTCTTTACAATGATTTACCATGACAACATGCTTTTATCTTCTGTGCTGTGTTCATGTTCTGCAAGCACAAAAAGCGCCTTTTTACTTTGAAACTTTTGGTCCCAAAAAAAAGATAACTAGCCTACTGTACTTAGAAATAGGCTTATTTGCTTTCTTGCTTTCTTTCTTCTTCATTGAGGAGATCGATACCACTAAATATAAAGCTCCTACCAGCAGCCAGTTAGCTTAGCATAAAGACTGGAAACGGGGAAACCATTAGCCTGGCTCTTTCCAAAAGTAACTCACAGTAAAATCACAAATTAATTTTTCCATGAACTGATAATGAAAGTAATTTTGAGCCCTATATACACAACTTGGATGTGCAACTCTAATTGACATTAACTTCCTAAATATTATTGATTAGTTTTGTTTACCTCTCACTGCCCATTGCAGAATGCACCTTTGAGAAAATAGCTCTGGAGAAGTTAGTGATTGGCCCTATATTCAAGATATATTGTGGAAAGTGTGTACAACTAACTGTAAATATGGCTACGTCTATATTGAGCAATAAAGGACTGAATCTTGTACCTCATTCACTCCAGGTGGAGTTCTCTACAGTCGGGACTTCACAATGAAGTCACATCTTCACTCCCACCCCTCTCTGGGTGTGCTGACACTGCTCTATATAGAAGTAAAACTGAGCTGGGAGGTCTTTAGGGAAAGATTGATTCCCCTCATGATATGCTCTGCTCCTGGTTTCAAAAGTGATAGATGTGTTTTTATAGCCAGCCTCCTGTATGAGAAGACATATGGTAACATGAAATGGGGGTTTATGGGCTTAGCCTCAATGAGACTTTTCCCAAAAATCCTCTTTTCTTTCTGAGCAGGGTTTTTTCCCCTCCCTGCATGCCTTAGGCAGCCACTTCATCCTGTACTTCTGTTGAACTTCTGCAACAAAACACAGAGATCCTTTCATAAAAGAAGGGTTTCTTACTCTGGGTTATTTGATGGTTTTTATTGTGATTTTCAGTACATGATTGATAAAATGTCCATCCTAAAGACCCAGTGAGTCAAACTTCATTTTTGTAGTTATAGTCCAACTATAATTATTAAGAAAATACACTAATTTACTGAGAAGAGTGTTGCTTGCTACTCTCACGTTTGTACGTCAATAAGAAGCAACAGCCAGCACCCGTTCATGTCTTTTTTCAAGATACGGTTACTATAAGTGTCTTATTCATTCATAAGTGCTCTTCAAAGGCAAATGATATTGGATGCATGTGATTGTCTCACCCAAATGCCATGTTTTCCCTTTGTTCTGAGTAAAACATGATTTGAAGAGTGCATACTAAGGTTTGTTTGGGATATTTTTGCAGAGTGAGAAACAAAGGCTTTTTGCCTTGAAAAAAAATAGCAGCTGACTTTGTTAAACTTTCTTGTCAGTAGGGAAATTAAGATGCTGTTTGATTCTATTGTCATGAGTACAAATTCTTTATGCAAAGGCGGTTCCCCCGTAATGAATAGTGGGCGTTTCTCCCCTTTTCTGGACTCCATTAATAACCATGTTTACATGCTGCTAAATGCTGCAGCTTTAGTTAGTGTTGACTAAGCACGTCCTTCTCTGTGGAGAGAGCTATTTGTGCCTTTTTGAAGGGAAGCAAAAGATTTGAAAGGTCAACATAATTCCATTTTGATGTCATGGTCTCTTCGTTAATGTCCATGATTGATGATGTACGGAAAAACACACACATTGACTGCTTATTCGGCATATCTTCCATTAAAGCCCCTAAGATGTGCCCTTCTGTTTTTGATTAAAGAAGAATTAATCACCGTGGCTAGCTGAAGCAGCCTGCAGCAAAAGACAGAAACGGAGATGATGGTTATGAGTTAATGAGGAGCTTTTAACTTTGAACTGGAGGGCAGACTTGTAGTCTTCCTCAAATATATTGTATCTGATAACAGGAAGGTAAGGGAGAAATGGAGGGAGAGAAGATTGATGTTTTTTTTATGAGTTGCTAAAGGGTAAATCCACCTTACAACACTTTATTCAAGCAGATTCAACACTATGAGTAATACATTAATGATTCAAACAGTGTGCATTTACATTTAAATTTGGAGTGCTGAAAGTTGTGTCTGTTTCTTCCTCAGGGTTCATCTACACGGGAGACGTGGTCCACCGGATGCTAACAGCTACACAGTACATAGCTCCTCTAATGGCAAACTTTGACCCCAGTGTCTCCAGAAACTCTACTGTCATCTACTTTGACAACGGTAATAGCAGTTTGCTAATCCGTTTTATTTCTACCTCAATGTGTAGCAGTTGTGTACTCCACAGCGCTGCGGAGGAAGGTCTGGCTAGTCCACACAGCATTGTGGGATAGGAGAAAAATGTGCTCTGGTTTATTGGCATTTCCTTAAACCAATCAGAATCGTCATGGGTGGCACTAAGCTCACCACGGAGCCACTGCGAAATAGCCTCCGGAAGGAACTTGTTTTGGGGGAACGTGTGTGTTCAAAAGTTGTTTTAATTGTGCGAGAGAAGACTCTGGATTTTGATTGGAAAAGTCTGGATTTACCCTGCAGAGATCTGAGGAGCAGTTAACCATAGTCCTGATAAATAGACTGGAGTTCAAAATTCCAACGTAAAGAAAGCGGAAGGAGAAGGACATCGACAAAACGACATTCATCAGGCGGAATTTCCGGCAGCACCAGAGCAATCCCAGAAGTAATAATAATAATAATATATTTTATTTTATACTTATACTTTATACTTATATTTTATAAGTGGGAACATCGCTGACATTGACTAATTTCTTTGTGACTTATGAAAACAGTCAAGATAACAAAGTGACCGATATTGTGATTTGCTTAACAAATTACTTGTTCAAATTAAGTATCTGTAGTTGTTATTTATTTTGATCATACAAAGTACAGAAAATATGCCGTACAACAATAAACTTCTCAAGGCTAAAGAGGATCCAAAGATGGCTCATTAGCCTAAGAGACTAACGAAAAAAGGAACATGATGGTAAAACAAAGCCGTTACTAATGAAGTAATTTAACCGCGAAAATGGCAAGTCAAAATACAGTATATGATTTTTGTATTAAGTAGGCTACCTTGATTTGTCAGGTTTCTTATTTGCAGGAAATGATCAGAAACAGACTTTTCTTTTTGTTTGTTTTACTCTTTAACAATTTCTCAATTGGTTTCTACATAAAATTTATTATATCACAATACAGTACAGTACTGTATTGCCCATACCTAAATTTTGACATTTAATCTCAAAATAGGTAGTCTTTATCCTTTATATGAAACCCTGCATGACCTCTGTTACATCCCCTTTAAATTCCACTTACTCCCTTTAAACCAAATTGATGCCCTTCCTCACTCTCTGTACCTTTCGTTTGCCATCTGGGATGGTTGTTATCCATCATGTCAGTCATTAAACCCTCTGCAGACGAGTGACTGACCAACTGTGTGACCTTCTGCAGTGGAGCTCATCAGACTTTAACCAAACTGGCAGCCGGTCGATTCTCAGCCCGCCTGCTCCTCAGCACACTGTCCATCAGTCAATGTCCTGCCAATACAGCATAAGAACTGTGCAGTCTGTTGTGTTGTGGAAGAATTAGTGCTTCTTTCCATCCAACTATAAGCACTTTGATGAGGTGTTCACAGCAGAGACATATTGTGTCACGGTAGGGGACAGAACTCAGGCCCAGAAACTGGAATTGGTGCAAAAATAATCTGTTTATTGAATAATGAAAGTCAACAGCTAGTGTGAGACTCTGGGTTTGAAGCAGGCTGGGGCTGGCATAGTGTTAATGAGTTCGTTGATGGCAGAGCAGACAGTGGAGATGTTGGTTCTGGAGATGCTGGGTTGGCAGAGGAGATGCTGGGTCCGAGGCAAGACAGAACTGGCAGAAGATTCCGATGGTGAGTATTTCTGGGAACATGGAACAGACAGGTTAGAAACTTGATAACAACAAGACTGGAAATACTGCATGAAGGCTGGCGCATACTGCGGTAAGCTTACAATCTGGCAGGGAGTGGAAAGTCAGACTGGTCTTTATAGGTGGTTGATCAACTGATGAATTCTGCTGATGAGTAACTGGTATCTGTGGAAAGTGAGTGTGAAAAAAGAAAACAAAACACACCAACCACACTGCAAGCAGACAAACTGAAGAAACACAATCACATGCACACCAGACTGCCACTGGGCGTAACGTATTGTTTGTTCTCAACACATTGAGAATTGTGTGAAACTTCACAGAGACAGTGTTGTTGTTTTGTTGTTAATTAGAATCTGCTAAATTAGGATGGGATTGGTTAAGACATAGGATTTTAGCTGTAAGTGCTGTAAAACTATCTTGAAGTTCGATTGTGGACAATGATAGAGGAGGGAATTGTTATGACACCTGACAGACTTCTGAATTTGACTGTTGTTAACAGCATCGCACTGTCACAGCTTACTGAGACAGTTTTATAACACAGCCATTAGTTAATGTTACTTTATACATTGGGAATCATTAAAAATCATTTAAAAATGTGAAATGAAAAATAGACTGCACAGAATAAAACAAATGAACTGAAAACTGAAAACTAGAAAACTGTTGCCTTGCCCTGAACCACATTAATTGTCTCCATCATTCAGTAGGTGGGCTTGCGTAATAGAGCTAGACTGGATTTGTTTGTTTTGAGTTGGTACAGCATGTTAAGCTTGTAAGTAGAATTAGGAACAAGCCCAGTGTGTGCTTCCTCCACACCTCCTCCTCACCCACTCTGTATTGCTAGCCAGGAAGCCCCGGATAGCCTCCCCTCCTGAACTCAATGCATTTTAAGCAGACTTATATTAGGCTTAACTTGTGCTGACTGAGTAAGCATTCTGTGCCATAAGGTAGTAGCAATTTAGTGCTCTGACTTCTCTTAAACTCTCTCTTTAATGCATTACACAGCAACTCTTCAGTCCGCCCAAAGACTCACAATATTGCCAGAGAGTGTCAAAGAGTGCTCTGTATTTGCGTCCCTTAACTCAACAGCTGCCTAACCTCCTACTTTAACACATGCAACATCCACGTCTAATGCCAGAGGCACGCTATACACACCACTTAATAATGTCATTTATAATGGGGTTTCCTGTACAAGCAAATCTCTGTCTTCACTTTGGACTGAAGAGTTTTGGCTATGTAAAGGTAATCTCATTAGTTGTGTTAACTAACCTTCGGTCCAAATTTTGCTCTTATTACCCTGGCGCCCAGCTAAATGACTAACTCAGAGGAGGGAATTTGCCATCCAAAGTCCACAGTAAATTAAAAACAGTGGTGAATGTAATGTGAGGCCCGAGTTCTCCTGTCTGTGACACTGTGCATCCATGTCTAAATGGTCAGTTCACCCCTTTTACAAAAAACATGTTTTATCTTGTAGCCCTGGTGGTGCACATGGAGATACAACAAAGTGATTCATTGTTTGGTCTAAAAAAAAATCACACTTTTCAAATCCCAAACTGATAATGCACATCATTACTTAAACAACTAATTGAAAAGTTGGAGCTTCATTTTCTCTGGCTCAACTAATCAGTTAATCACCTTGTCATTTCAGCTCTTAATATTGTGGTTTTAATTTAATTTTTAGTTATTTGCCTGAAACTTTTGGTGCCACCCCAGTACAATGAAGGTGAAATTAATGTAACTTTTAAGTTAAATTTAGCTGCAGATGAACTATATGCATGACTAATTACTCTGAGAGGTGAAAAAAAAAAAGTCCTTTAAAATTTGGTTGAACTCACTCATGGTGTCAGTGTTGTTTTTTTTCCGCTATACTTTGTCCCAGTTGGTGACCCGTCTCAGCCAGTGTAGCTGGAAACCTTTTTTATACCATAAGAAGAAGTAATTTATAGTGTTGTCATTTGCTCTTGTATGAAAAGCTTTCACTGTTGTGAAAATGGCCAGCCCTCCATATTCCATCACAAGTAACTGCAACGCCTTGGTTTGGTTTTCTCAAAAGTTACTGTTTTATTGCTGTTCAATGCTGCTCCAGCGGAGTGTTTTCATATCAGTGCTCACACTACTTCAGTGTCAATCCCCTCACACCCAGAGGGGGAAATGAAGTCTCTGCCAGGAAATAATCCCTCAAAAAGATATCTAATAACAAACATGATATATTGATGGCTTCTTATTCACAGACTTTTCTCGGTCAGCGGTTTTATTTCATGGTAGATCTGGGACAGTAGAGATCGTATTTCAGAAACAGTGAAACACAAGTCAGTGTTAAAATAAAAAGTGTGACAGTAGCTATCAATGGCGTCTGTTTCTTTCCTTGAATATAGGTGATTCTATGTAGTAATAAGCTGTATGGGATTGTTTCTCCTTTAGGTACTGCTCTGGTGGTGCAATGGGACCATGTCCACCTACAGGACAACTACAATCTGGGAAGCTTCACTTTCCAGGCAACACTGCACAACACCGGCAGGATTGTTTTTGCATACAAAGAGGTCAGAACTCCATTATCAAACCAGTTTTCTTTATCTTTCATAAAGAAAGTATTCCCCTCCCTTTTCATTTCACCCAACAGCTCCCTCAAACCAGCATTTCTTCTTTCTTATTCTATCTGACTTTTGTTGACACCTACTGCCGCCTCATGTCCATGTGTTTTTACTCATAAAGAAGAGTGATGCCAACATGACTAGTACAAATGAATATGTTTAATGATTGCCGCTCCTTAACAAAATATCAATTAATGTCCTCATACTAATTCCATGTGCTTGATTTGGCTGCAACATTATCTGATTTGTTCCAGGTTTTTATCTGAACTGTCCCGATGGTTTCTATAAATCAAATTTAAAATTTCACAGATAAACAATTTAATTGAAAAGAAAAACATATTATACAAAAGAGACTGCAGTAAGAGTGCAAAATTGCAATAGATAAGTCATTATTATCTATTGTAATTGTTTATAACAGCAGGAGTCCGTGTTTATAACAGTGACCTCTTTTGTAATTGGTTATTTTCAGATATTAGAAAAGCTTTTTAACAAAAAAGTGTTTTATTACACTGCTATTATGTGTCTGAAAATAGCAACCCAACCATTACATGTAATCTGAGTTTTTACATGATCCATGATGAAGGTTTGTTTAGTAAGGCTGAACTGCAGCTCCATCTTTAAGAATGTATCACTGAGACAATCAGTACTTTTGTTTAGTTTAACTCTTTTCTTCCAGTGTTGTGTAAAATCTACATGGCAGATTTAAAATATTATCTGATTGGAACATAAATGTTAGTTGTTTTTTTTTTTTCTCAGATATGAGTCAGTCTTCACAATGTTGTTGTTCCTTTCCGCTCAATATGTGTCTGAAATGTTTATTCTATGCACCACAGAAAGCCAGATGCTTGTTGACGTTGCGTAGTGTTTCAGCAGATTCCCATGGGACTAAGTAATACATCAGCTGAATTGTCAGTGCTATCAAACTGGAGATGATTTTTCAGCCTTTCCCAGACAGATCATGTTGGTTCTGGTAATTAATTTAAATCTTCTATTTCAGATCCCCATTGAGGTGTCACAGATCAGCTCTGTCAATCACCCGGTGAAGGTGGGCCTGTCTGATGCCTTTGTGGTGGTCCACAAGATCCAACAGATACCCAGTGAGTCCCAAACGCACCTTTGTAGCTTAGATTCACTTATTTGTTTCAAGAAAGACATTTTGAATACATCTTAATGCCAACTTTTCTCAAAA
>NC_045754.1:10106508-10114933 GCF_008692095.1 Etheostoma spectabile | reverse complement strand
GGAAATGCATGATTAAACCATGCAACTGACTTTTCGATAAACCCTTCCCCTCGACAGGGATTTTCCAATCAAAGCAAACGTAACTAGGCACGGCAAGTCAGTCAAAACTTGGAATTTCAGCACACCAAAGCGGTATTAATGGGGCTGTGGTAAGAATGATAATCTGTGTTTAATAATTTGGAGGGAGGGGTCTTTTTGTAATCTTCACAAAACCAAAAACACGAAAGCAAACTGGCAGAAATGGATGGGTTTATCCCGAATATAACTGCCGAATGTGTGCATGGCTGAGGGAAGTCCTCACCCCCAAAACCGTTTGTCTTGTAAATGTAAAAATACAAACAATACCGCATAATTCTTACCTCTGTGTCACTCTGTCCCAATGTGTTCTTTGGAGCAAGCATCCAAACAAGTTGAAATAATTACTGTTATGTTTTGAATGGTTGCTGCTAGCTCTGCAATACAAAACAAGAACAAGTTGCATGTCTTCTACAGATCATGGATCATCAACTGTTGGCGATGCTAATTTAGACATGAAGCATAGCCTCAGTTTTTTACCACAGTATCATGTATGTAGCCATCAAGTGCAAATTTAAGATGCTTCTCGCTTTAATCAAGTTAGCTGGAGGCATATTTTTCTCGCAGTTCACAGAGTTACCGTGATTTGATTGTTGTCTTGATCTTCAACAAAAAAAAAAGGCAGGGCAAACGCACTCTGTCTGATCACGGCCTAAGGAGTGCATTGTTTTGTCATCTTTTTATTTACTCTTTTAAGCTGTGCCTCATAGCTCTGAGTTCAGCCTTGTCTGTTTTGCTTCGCCTCCCAAATGTCACCACCTCCGTCAGTGGGCAGAGCTGTAGGCACCGCTCCAGATCTGCCTCTCCAATTCGCTTTTGAGTTACTGCAATTTAGGCCCATTAAAGTTAAAGCAAATGCAAGCAAAGGGGAGACACTTCAAACAGTTTTCTCCACAGTCAGACTCTCTTTCTCTCTGCCATGGGCTCTGATTCAAAGTCTGCCACAAAAATGCGTTGTCAGATGTGATTTATTCAGTAATTTAAACTCTGTTTTGATAGTGTCTCTGAAACTTGGATAGCATTTCTGTCAAAGTTAATAACTAATAATTTAAACACCAGAACATAAAAAAAACTTTATGTTGAGTTGGATGGGGAGGCGATTACAGCATAATGATTTGTGTTTGTGTGGCTTAAAACAACTATCCAAAACAGCCTTGGAGTGTTTTTTTTTACATGGACTTTGTTTCCTGTTTTATCTGAAGATCCTTTCTACAAAATCTCTTTTTAGGGGTTGTAACTGGCACTGAGTGAATTTTCTAGTGAACCTGTTAGAGCTGTCCTTCTAGACAACATAAACCAAGTTTCAAGTCTTTGATGCTTCTGGCACAGGATGATGAAACCAGTGTGTGCAGATACGGAGTGATGAAATATTGAATGGAAGCAGATTGAAACGTAGGTCTTGGGACATGAGTGGCATCGCTGGGGAGTGTAAGTTTCATCTTTATGTCAGACCCTTTTTTTCTGTTCTGATAATCCATCTGAAATCACACAGAAATGAACAAAAGCAACTTCTTATTTTCCGCCGTTATAAATGTTGATTTTATAAATTTGAAATCTGAAAATTTGAAATGTTGAATGTCACTAGCAAGTTTTTTCAACTAATGTTGACTAATGCCAACTATGAGTTGGTGGAATTTTAAAATCTAATTTCTTAGTCATTTTTTGAGCAATTGGTCAAGCATAAGCTGGCTTCTTATTGTAGAAAGTGACCATCAATTTTTCCAGCTCAAATGACAACTGTCTGGCAGGGTTGATCAGCTATAGCTAGCTAACTAACCAAGCTACGGTAATGTCAGCTCTAAGAGCTGGTTGAAAAACGAACATCCTGTAAACAAGGTCTTAAAGTTGCACTTAATGGCTACATTCTAGATTTCATGTTAAAAGCCTTGAGGCTAAAGTTAACAGGACCCCTTTGAAAAATGTATAATGCTCACCGGTTAATCCATCAAGATCCATGTTCATATCAACACTAAAGTTTAACATTACAAGGCTGTCTGGATGAGGACTAACCCCTGTTTTTGGCAAATGTAACGCTTTCTCGGTTAACGTTGGTGGGGGTTGCTGGAGTGGTAAGTTCTCAGCTAATGTTAGAGCAGAGAAAAACCCTGTTTAATCCATTCTTTACATTTTTGCTCTTGGGTTTTTGGGGAAAACACTTAAGGAAGCTAAATCCCAGAAATCACCCTCCAAACTTTAAATTATCTTAATATCTTAACTTAATGTCTTACTAAAGTTGTTGAAGCATTGCATGGGACGCTGCTTCAAAATGTCGAGAAATAATCATCTGTTCAGGGGAGGGTTTTTATATTTGGGCTTGTATGGCCTTTATTTGATAAGATAGCTTGAAGACAGGAAGTAGAACTAGAGATGGGGGACAACATGCAGCAAAGGGCCGCAGCAGGACCGTTGGCTTTAAACCTGCGGCCATTGCTTAGGACTCAGCCCAAATGGGGTGCACAGTCACTGGGTGAGATAGAGGTCGCCCCCAGGGGAGGGTTTTGTAGTGAATAGTTAATTGCTAAAATTGCCTTCAGTCATTGCAGACAAGATCAAACACCTGCATCAGCTGAAACAAACAATGTTCTTTTTCTTGTTGTTAAACGAGCATGTGATATTTGCAGAGTGCACGGTTCATGTCCAAGCAAAAGGGCAGTATTTGCATCTTGCACCTGTCAGTCAAAGGGGCTTGAAGAGCCGCATTAGCTGTATTGCAAGAGTCTGCATAGACAGCAAAGGACGCAACATCTGAGATCAAATGTCCTTATATTGTTGCAAATAATAGAAAGTGGTGGTTTAATAGAAGATACATGGATAGGACTAACCTTTGGAAAAAGTAATAATCAGCAGCTTACATGCAGATGTGGGACACCATTGTAGCTCATTTGTCCATAGGTATTCAGTCCCTCTTTTTAGGATGGTTACAGTTAATCTTGTTCTTGCACTCTACATATACAGTAGAAATTTAGGTTGGAAAAGATCCTGAAGAGAGGCGAACAGAATGTTACCTGATGTAAATACCAATTGTGCGGTGGATCTGTCTTGCTGTGCTTCAGATCTCATCTAAGTTTGGTGAAAGAAAAATATTTTGACACATTTTTCATTATGTATAAAGACAGTCATGGCAGATTAGAAAATGGCTTCTGTTACGTTTCCATGTCCTGAGAACATTAAGTCGTAATCCGACCAGAGAGGAGAGCCATGACCGCTGCAGGCTGTACCATGAAGAAGTGTTTCAACTCAGTTAAGTGTTTCTGCAGTCAATTACTGCATGGCAACCATGGAAACTAGAGGGACATTTTTTAACCCACTGTAGCTTTGCCCCAGATTAGAAGCTCAATAAAACATTTTACACTGCCTCCAGGCAGAGCAAGTCATCCAGTAAAAAGCAAGAGAGGAAAGAGACGATTTGTGGGTGTCCTGTGGCCTGGCCTTGGTAATTAACAGTTTAGGTACAAGCACATGGGAAGACCCAGGTTGTTCACAGCTGACCTCTGCTTAAGAATAAACATTTTGATTTAATGTATTGGAGACATCAACGAGCCAAGAGTTTTATCACAAGGTGGAAGAGGTCGATTGAACACATTGTGATATTTTGTGCAACAGTACAATCAGCCAGAACGCTGTCTGATGAGCAGACAGTGCGAGCCTGCCATTTCACCATCGATCTTTAACTCAATGTGTTCAAATCACGTTCGCATGGATTTCCATGCAGTTCTTCCATATGGATGAATAGGCAGTAACAAGAGGCTGCCTGGTGTTGTGATTTTATCAAGTTTTTAAACACAGGCATTTTCCCATATGTTTTAGAGCTTAAGAGTGCAATTATACTGTATTTGTGAGTGTTTTATCTTGATGACACACTTTTGCAAATCTGCCTTTGTTTGATGTCATCAGCGGATAGCTAAATCCTCAATAGGCGTCGTTTATGTTATGGCTGAGAAATTGATCTGAAATGCCTTTCCTTCCACCTACCACCTGTGTTTTCAAGGTGTAGTGCAGGGAAATATGATCCGCCATGAGCACGGCCTATTTTATTTTGAAAATTAACCAGATGTTTTATTTATTTCTGTGCTTGACCTCCTGTCCCACACTATCTGCCATGTGCGTAATTGCTGCGGAGCTCTCCAGGCTGCAGATCGCCGGAGCTGCAACGCAGCCGTTCTGCAGTCCGTGGAAATACACACGTTGACTTTTATGGAAACCAAATTACTCCGACACCGTTCCGGAGCGAATCCGCAGCCGTTTCGCATCCTGTGGAAATTGGGGGTTACCCCAATTCCAAATTCAGAGTTGTTTCATCTCCACTCCTCTGGATGGAAACAAACTGTTGTGGTTTTTGTGGTTCTATTCTACATGAATTTGCAAAATCTTGTGGGTCCTCGAGACTTCAGCTGTCAGTCACGGCCGCAGCCGTTCCGCAACAGATCCGGACCTAGTGGGTGTTGACGGACGGCGGAGCACGGAGCCGTCACGGAGCGGAGCCGATCCACAGCCAATCCACATCCTGTGGAATTTGGGGGTAAGGCTGGGGAACTGACCTTCCTCTGGCCCCCACCGTGTCATTAGGCAGCTGATAATCCCCTTGCTAGAGGCAAGAGGAAGTGAGGCACCATGGGAGGAGAGGAGATGAGGGGAAAGGAAGGGAGGTCTTATTCTCAGGTTAGACCGAGCTGGCTCTCATTTGCTGCTTTGATCAGTTCACTTGTGTTTAATCAAACCAAGCAGTCTGCAGGGAAACAACATCCTATCACATGAGAAGAACAACACTGCAGCCAGCACAGCCAACTGTTCATTCAACCAAGCAAAGAAAACAACCTCCAATAGTGTTAAAGGAATGGTTTCACATTTTAGGAAATACTCTCTATTTGCTTTCTTGTCCTTAACCTGTATAAACTAATGTTAAGATCGTTAATCGGTACATTGTTATTAAAAATATACAGCAAAACAAACAAGACGTAAAATTAATGAGTGAGCTTTACAGGTGCTGGTAAGAAGATTTTTTTTTAAACCTTTGGACAGAGAATTGCTAACTGTTTCCTCCCTTTTCCAGTATTTATGCTAGACTAATCGTCTTGTTGCTGTAGCTTCATATTTACTGGACAGACATGAAAGAGCTATTGCTCTTCTCATCTTACTAAGGGAATGAGCTTCATTCCAAAATGTCAAACTATTTTTTTTTTTTACTTTAAAACTGCTTCAGTATATAACAATACTCTGTGACATTGTGATACACAATAGTCTATTGTATTGAATTTTAATTTTGTAGTTCATTGGTCAAGCAAACACAACTGCTATAGAAAATGTCATGCATTGAGTAATGCAATGTTGCACGTTGCAGTGCATCTTAGTCATTTATTCTACAGATGTACTGACACACTGGAGCGCAGGCCGACATAGAAAGTCACATAACAATCAGCAGCTCCAATGAGTTACTATCACATTTGTTTAGCTACTATGCAGGATAAGAGCCTTTGTGATTCTTACAAATGCTGTATTCCATCCTCTGTTTCCATTTCCACTTATGGGAGTGAAGATGCATGGCCAGCAAAAGCAAGCCTTATTCCATGGCCCGTATGAGTAATATGGGCCAGAATCCAATTAGAGTCAATGATGTATCTAATCAATTGATCCATCTTTCCCGGGCTGATGACTTGCTGTTATAGATGACTGGAAAGGCGGCTTTTCAACATGATCTGATTGATATCAGCTCCCAGGGGAAATTGCTACTGTCCAATGCCAGATTGTGGCCTGACGTTTGGGGAGAGGGGAGAAATAAAGTGCTGTGGTAGCATCCCATATGACCTGATTCTGCCTCCCGCTGTCTTTCCTCTTTCTTCAGGGGCCACTTGTCCCAGTTTTATTTATCTTCGGGTAGGAGATTTGTGATGGGGTTTTTTGCGCCTCTCACTCTCACACTGTCTCCTCTTTTTCCCTAATATAGACGTTAGGCGGAGGACGATCTACGAGTACCACCGCGTGGAGCTGACGAAGACGAAGATCACCAATTCTACAGCCGTGGAAATGATGCCTTTACCAAGTAAGAATTTTAGTAAGAACTTTAGTGAAACAGCTTTTGGCTCAGTCAGAGTGGTATTTGAGGGATTCTTTATGGTAATGAGGAATTTACTGTCGACCTTTTCCTTGGCTGTATGTCAATTAGGCTATTGATTGTGTAAATTGTTTGAGATTTGATCTTCTTCCTCCCCAGCCTGTCTGCAGTTCACCAGCTGTAGCACGTGCATCTCCTCACAAATCAACTTCAACTGCAGCTGGTGCCATCGGCTCAACAGGTTGGACCTTTGAACACTTTTACTCTCAAAGGATTCATCTGTAATTCCTTTTACTCCTCTCCTCCCAACACATTCTCACTGAGGCTGCAACTAACCATTATTGTCATTATCAACTAGCCTGCAAATGATTTAGTCTAGAAAATGTCAAAATGTAGTTAAAGGTCCCATGACATGGTGCTCTTTTTATGTTTTTATATAGGCCTTAGTGGTCCCTTAATACTGGATCTGAAGTCTCTTTCCCAAAATTCAGTCTTGGTGCAGAATTATAGCCACTAGAGCCAGTCCCACTCGGAACTTTTCTTAGTATGTGGGGGGGGCTTGACCAACTGCCACTTTGCTCATTTGAAAGTCATGATGTCTCTCTCTCAAGGATGGGCCAAATTCTCTGGGCGGCCAAAGCAGGGAAAGGGGAGAGATTCTAGATCGGCCCATCTGAGCTTTCATTTTCTCAAAGGCAGAGATACCCAGGGCTCGGTTTACACCTATCTATCACCCATCCACCTATATTGGTGGTAGTAGCTCAGTCTGTAGAGAGTTGGGTGGCGAACTGAAGGGTAACTGGTTCAAGTCCCAGTGCGGACCAAAGTACCGATTGTGGATTGGTAGCTGGAGAGATGCCACTTCACCTCCTGGGCACGGCCAGGTGCTCTTGAGCAAGGCACCATACCCCCCCTAGACGCTCAGGGCGCTGGTCCATTTGTGCATGAATAGGTCCTGAGCATATGTGTGTATTTCAGGCCTGTGTGTAGTGATTCTAACAAAACAGAGTGTAAATTGTAATGTCCACACTGGGGATCAGTCAACAGTATAAAGTATAAATTATAAAAAATTATTGCCATTTCTAGCCACTGGGGGACCGAAGGCAGGCTGGGGGAACGCATATTAATGTTAAAATACCTCACAAAGGGAAATTTTAATGCCATGGGACCTTTAAAAAAATACTTGTCTGACAAACTGTACAAAAACTAAAGAAAACTGTGATAAGCAGCAAATCAGACGAATTGGAAAATTCTTGTCATGCTTAAAAATGTTACTGTAACGATTAATTGATTATCAAAATAGCGCCAAAGTTTTTCCTGTTGAGTGATGAATCAACTAATTGTTTCAGCTCTAACTCTCACACCCATTAACTCTGGTTTGCACATACTGTAATTCATGCACAACTGCCTTTTTTAAGAAGGTTAGATTTTTTGGGGGGGGGTATTAATTTTAAACCATAAGACTTTCATATTAAAATAGGTGTTTTTAAGTACAAATATAAATTCTGCATTCCTTACACAAACAAATATTTTACTTTTAAAACTTCATCCAACATCTCTACCCAGCTGCAAGCATTCATGATCATGAAATCCCTCTTTAAAAATCTTGCCATTTGTAGTATTGGTGAATATAGCAGTTACATTTTGATCAGTACTGTTCCCTAAAAACATTATTTAAATTTGAAATAGAGGCCTAGACAGGTTTGGGGCTAACACTTCACCAGCATGGCTGGCAGCAAAAGTTTGATTTACTGAATAATTCAGTGATAATACAGTAGATGCTCAAGAACAATCAGCGGAACCAATCAGAGATACGTTAGTTACAACCATACCTATTGTGGACACAATTCTAAAACCACACTGAATGTGCCAAAGTGGAAAAAATTGATGTTAGAATAACTTAAATTTAGTCAAGGTTAAACCAATGTTTTGTTGGTGGTTTGCATATTTCCGTGTAAAACATAACCCATCTGGAGTACACACAGTCCACAGACTTCTTGTTAATACAGTGTGAATGATGAACATTACAAGTAAGGTGTCTACAGTATCTCGGCTGCCATTGCACTCAGTGAATGGGAATGTAGTTGTACGATTTAGAGACAGCAACTCATTTTAACATTCAATCGACTCACATCTGTTCTGTCAACCTCTGCTCCACTTTTTATCTTATCCTTCCCGTCTCCCTGCACTTCAAACAAAAGTAAATATTTGAGCTGCTAAAGAAGTGTTAGCATTCCTCCCCAGAATGTCTTGACAGCTGAAATGTGAGCTGATGTGTTTTTTTTTTTTTGTTGGATGGAA
>NC_045754.1:10101720-10106498 GCF_008692095.1 Etheostoma spectabile | reverse complement strand
TAAAATGATAGACAGGAAAAATACATTATGGAGACAGTAGAGTTGTGTTATCATGCACAGACTGAAAGTTAAGAAAACTTACAAGTCAAAAGACGTTTACTGTCCTGATAAATGTGTGAATTTGAATGTTTTTTGGAGGTTGTTGTTGGGGTTGGTACAGTCAAACTCGGGGCAGCCACTGTCTCGTCTCTTGTGTGCAGCTGCCTTTTGGATGCCTCATGCATCAAATATTAATCTGCCACTCTTTTATTTTGAACTCATAATTTATTCTCTGAGTAATGTGGTTGACTGCGAAGTGCAGCACTTCTGCTCTGTCCATTGAGATTTGTTATACAGGACTTACATTGAATTTGACTTCCCCTCTGCTTTGCATCTTTTCATGCTTCTGCCTTTAACAGAGATAAACAAATATACTACGCAGCAACATGAAGAAATGTTTTCCCTCTCAGCAATTTATGGAAGCTGTGGAGAGATTCTGAATGCCTCTAGCAGTGATCTCATTAAGATGCATTTTAATTAGCTTTTAACTGTGTTAATATCTGACTATTCAGCCGTACTCTGCCCTTTGTACCCTTCAGCCACTTCCTTTGAAAAAGGCAAACATGCTTTAAGCATGCGCTAATTAAAACTAGTGGCGACCATGTCTGCTCCCGGGTTAATGAAAGACACTGAAGTTTTAAGAGAACAACCTAAATGTACTTCTTGCACATGAAGTGCTGGGAACTTGCGAGCACAGTACCTATCTCATGCTGACTTCTGAACTAAATCAGTTTGTTGTGGCAGATGTGCCACTGGTACTGACGCAGGTTAATAAAGCATGATAGGCAGTGGGCCATAAGTGCCTGTGTAGTCTAACATTGATGTGTTTAGAGGAACTGAAGGGATTTCTTCACCAAAAGAAATTCGCTGGTGAGCATTACAAACACAATTTAATAGAAATGAATGGCTGTTAAGGAGACAGATATTGGGATTAAGTATCTCGTAGTCTCCAAGGAAATTGTTATTGCATACTTTTATATTCAAAAATACTATTGTGTAAGAACACTTTCATCGCAAATTGAAAGAAGGGATGAAAGAAGTTTCCAGTTTGTTTACATAAGTAAATCTAATAATGCAATGTAATAATACTCATTACACCCACTACACCAATGGACATGGTTCACTTTTTTCTGAGAATATAAAACGTTAAAGCTTTATTTTAACTTTTTTATGTTAATAAACGTTTGCTACGTTCAAGCCATTGTCAAACAAGTTGAAACAAAGCTAATTATCAGCTCCGCAAAACTCTCTCTGTATTTCTCAGTATTGCTAAGTTTAGAAAATGGTGTTGTCGGGCGACTTTCAGGCGCAAAAACCTGAGTTTTTGAAGAGGATGTTTTTAATCCTCTGTGTGCTCTTTGGCTACAAGCAACTGCGTGGAGAATGGTTGGGGATGGTGCGCGATGACAGAAAGGCTTTTGTCATGTGGATGCAATGACAGTGTTGTTGTTAATACTTAGAATTCCTCATGGGGGAGACAGAACCTTCGCATTATACCTTTAGGGACTTGATGAGTGGGAGATTTGGTTGATTTGGTGACCCCCTCGTGTTTCACCACTTGTATGCTGAAAGCTCTAATACAGCTGCAGGAGAGTGAACAAAAAACACAATAAACATTGAGGGAGATATCAATGTGTGCTTCTTTTCTCTGTGAATTTGATGGCGGACTCCTCCACTAACATTGAAAACTGCTGTACAGAGAGGCAATGGTTTTTGCTAGAAAAAATTGCAGACCATAGAAAGTATTAAGTAGTTGAGTAGTACATTGATTAAATGAAAAGCTGAAGGATTATAATTTGATGATCTGCCCTTGAATTGCCCAGAGTTCCACGTCCAGATGTATGCAAACAGGTATTTACACCCATGCTAAAACAAGAGAACAAGCTGCTTCAAATTTCACTGCAGCGTTGATCAAAGTATCAGACTGGTTAACTCACTGTTGTCTTAGTCATAACATGGCAATACTGTGGGCATTCAATAGAAATAACACACATAAATCTGACTTCCTAGTTCAAGGAGGGGTGGTAAATATTGTTGATAACTTTACGTATCTAAGCATAATCACTGATTCTTGCTTAAATGAATAAAAAACATATAAAAAGGTAACCAGAAGTGTCAGAACTAGTCTGATGAACTTTAGACATATTAGACACCAACTTCTGCTGAACTCTTAATGCACTCCATGATTTTCTTGTATTTATCTTACTGTGCCACAAGCTGGTTCAAGGCAGGCATGACTACGCTGAAACCATTATACACTGTGCAATCAGTGAAAATTCTCACACAAAAAAAACAAGAATCTATCATCATTGTAACATCATTAAAAAGTATAATTTATTGACCTTTGACAGTTTCCTTTGTTAAGCAGATATGTGCCTAATGTATAAATCAATTCATGGTCTTAGGCCACCGCCACGTCATTTTGCCGGGACAATACTAGGTATTATACATTTTTATAGTTTTATTGTACATAGTGACTGCTCGGTCAAATTTGGGAAAACTGCTTTCGGACAATCTGCATTTGCAGTCCCACCCAAATCAGAGAATGCACAAGCTTTAGTATTTTAAAAACAACACTTGAACATGGCTCAAGACAAATCAATAATGTGATTACTGATCTAAACCTTTGTATGGAACCAACCAACTCTGAGACAGTGTACATAGCCAAACATTTTTGTAAGACATTTTATATGTGAAATACTGTTTGTAATATTGCAAACTGTTGGCTTGCAAACAGTGTTGCTTTTTAATTGTTATTATATGTTTTATATTGTTTTACTGTATTGTTTTTAATTTGTTCCAGCCAGTGGACCGCAGATGCAAATTACCTATATAGCTCTAGTGCAACATTTGTACTGTGCATGGCCCCTGTTAAATAAACAAAATAAAAATTAAATGCAAAGAATGCATGACTTCCATGAATTTGAGATGGTGTCTCAACAAATGGGAATGGAACCCAATAATTTAATCTATCCAACCTGCTGTGAATGTTGGAAACCTAAAGAGAGATATTCTCCCTCATGGGTTCATTTATATTCAAATGAAGCCCCTTGGCCCATTTCTAATTAAAAGCACCGTGGCTCACTGCGTTAGATGGCATCTAGCTGCGATGGATGCCACTGAGATGAAACAAAACACAAGCTCCACATAGGGACAAGTTAGACCTGCTCGGTAATATTGTGTCTCATTTTACCTCCCTCTCCTCCTTCTCAGCAGTTGGGGAAAAGTGGGGGATTAAGCGGAGGAATCTGTCTCGCCTGATTGAACAGATGAGGCAGAATTTTGGGAGGGGGGAATAAAAGGAATGGGATGATTAGAGAGTTAGGAAGATGAAAATGGACTTCTTCACATAAAGCTATTACCATAACAATATGTTCACTTGAGAAATCGGTGCCTGCTGGGGATGTCTAAAACTCTACTGGACTCATATTGTCCTCGCAGAACAAAGCACAGATACCATTGCTGGCATTAAACCGCTGCGTTACTGCATTGTAAGTCGGTCATAGGTTGTTTTCATTTGTGTGCATTTTTCCGTACATCTCCCACCTGCAGTGGCAAATCATTTGCAGAAAGCTTTTCAGCTTTAGTTTGACCGAACACAGTGTGAGTGGGTTTACTGCTTTGCATACTAACTTTTCCTCCCAGACAGGATACAGTTTGTGGGCCTAGACAGAATAATGGCGAGTTCACTTGTGGGCGATTTATAATTTTGATCCATTTACAGAATGGAGGATTAGTCGCTGCCGCCTCGATGGCTGTCTGCCTTTTGAGGTTATTACTCTGCAGCACCCTTATCCCGAGGCCCCATGACCCATTACAGATCCCACGTCTTCATACTGTTAAAAAAAGGCAGAGAAGGTGCAGATGTTTTCTTCTCAGCTTGATTCAGAGAAGAAAAACCTGTGTTATTAGATAAAGTGATCATAATAAAGACTGACTCTTATGATGGTGAACATTTGTTAAAGTTTATTGTCATGTGGGAGATCTGTTGCTCTGAAGGAGCTTGAGACTTCAACATTTTGAACAGAAAGCCTGCATTGCCATGCCAAGTGTTTACAATGCTCTCTCTTCCTGGGTTTCTTCTCACCTCTCAAATGTCCACTCTAAAAAAAAGAGGTAGAGAGGAAAAGAAACTCTGCATCAGAAACTGGGTGTGAGAAGTTCAAAGACTTAAGTGTTAACCAGCACAGGGACGGTATAATGAGTAGGAGCTTGATATTATTCACTGATGCTTTCCTCCATATTGTTCTGCATACAGACACATCATTTATTAGTGTCATCATATATTATAGTTGCATCGGCTTTATCATTTCACAATAGTACACACAGCTGATATGAAGTAAAATTAAGTTGAGTTAAAACACTAAACCAAGTTGTATGGAAGCAGTGAGTCAACATGCAAGTCCCCCAACTTGATAGAAGTGCATTACTAAACCTCTTTTATTAGGCTAAAGATTTGACTGACAGTTGTTTCCTCTCCCGTCAGATGTTCCAGTGGCTTTGATCGCCATCGGCAGGACTGGGTGGACAACAGCTGCCCAGATGAGGTGAGCAATCAAGCTGAAAAGATGCTAATCAGACATGATTTTAAATGTGATAGTGCTTTAGATGTTTCTTTGTCCAGCTTGCTAATGATAAAACGTGTGTGCGTGTGTGTTTGGAGCTGCCTGAAAGATCAGTCCATTGCTACAGTATACAAGGGGACCCCTCTTATATCACCCCCCCCCACACACACACAC
>NC_045754.1:10081525-10101710 GCF_008692095.1 Etheostoma spectabile | reverse complement strand
ACACACACACACACACACACACACACATTATTTATTTATCTTAGCACACAGCCATGATAACATTTCTCATCTTTCAGACCAAGGACAAGATGTGTGACATGATCGACACCACGTATGGGTACCCCTTTACCACCGCCATTGCCCCAAAAACAACATCCAGGAGCAAAGAGGCCACTGCCAGGGACACAACCGCCTCCTCCCACCCTCCCACCAGCATCCCAACTGAAGGTAAAGTGGAAAAGAGCTGGAACGAGGCCACAGTGCATATTGTTTAGAAGCCCCTTCCTTCAGGTATTGATGGATGCTCTGTTCTTACAAGATTTTAAATGAAGTGCATTTGCTGGAACTGTTTTTTATTGGTATTGATGTGTTTCCTCTTTTATAACATGAGTAAGACACTTAACTATCTTGGAAAATGCATAAATATGTAGGGCTACTTGAGCTCTACACACACAAAATTCATTCCAGATGGCACGCAGTGGTGCAAGGCGCAGCAGCTGTGTTTGTCCCAACTTTTAAACAATGCAGTTTGAATTAGGACAAATTGCTCCAAAATAGATGCACCCACACAAACCTGTGATCATGTTGTTCAGCTCTGCTGGTTAGCAATTGATCTTTATTTTCAGAAACCTTTAATTCCTTTTCTGATGATGGATCTGTTGATGTGTCAAACATATTCTTATCCTGGTATTGTTCTTCTTAATCGTTTTTCAGGTTAATTATGACGAACGAAGACCAGTTTTCATTTTTGCAGGCTAAATGTTAAATAGGAAATTAGATTGAGCGCTGGCTTTTGTCACAGTAAGTGGAAAGTGACTTTACAATCATTTTGGAGTTTAATGAAATTGGCTCGATCTGATCCAGATATTGAGGTTGTCTGAAAGCTGTACCTTGTTATTACCTGTGTTCTCTCTCTCGCTTTCAAGGTCTTATTTTACATTTTAGGGCTCTTTAGTCGGGTTCCATTACTGTGGCTTTTTAGTGAAAAATTAAAAATCTAAAACGCTGAACAGAGGCTATAAAGTAAATTACAGATTAATAACATGTGTTTAGTTGGACATACAGTATATTCCTATTAGGCTGTAGTGAATATGGCTGAAGTTGCAGATCAGTAGAACATACAGATTTTAAAAGATACTTTACAAGTCTGGTAATGACTTGATCTTACAAAGTACCTACAGTTAAAGAGTAAAAACCCAACAGTAATTTAACAGTTATAGATGTATTAGCAACACATCTTCTTAGCTTCTGAAAGCTAGTACAGTGGCTAGCTTGGGCACTGTCGATTATCCCACATATACCTTCCTGCTGCTGGAAATACCCTCCAGCAGACCTACTGTGTATTAATCTGCCACTGAAACTTTTAATAGTACAAAAACTATAATACTGTACAAAAGAACATATTATAATAGGTATCATAAGTATTATAAATAGAATAGGTTTGCAATTCAGAAGTCATATAGCAAAAACAAAGTAAAAGGCTGTACACAAAAAAGTAGGTTGGTTTTTTGACAAAAAAATAAATAAATGAAATAACGGCAGTGTTGTGCTAACTGGTATAGCTAAAACAAAGCTGACTATAAATATTGACAAAGAAGGAAACTTAAAATAATGTTAAAGGGATAGTTTGGAGTAATTCCTAAGGTCCTTTGCACAAATTACCCCACAAATTATGCCCAGAATGGTACCAAACTTCTACAGTAGTACAAATACGTTCTGTACTTCTAAAACGAGGCATTGGAAAGTTTTCAAGTACACCAGAAGGTTAATAAACTAACACTTGCCTGATGGCTTTTACTCTGCTTGTATAAAAATTAAAATCAAAAAAGGGTTTTCAAACATGACATTTACAGTAGAAAAGTATTCAAGGATAAAATGTTTAATCTTTCATCCCTTACTGAGTTTGCAGCAGTTTGAGGGTGTTGTCCTTTGATATTGCAGTGATTGAGCACGTGATTCACTGCACCCCAGCATGAGGCTAACCCAAACCCCACTGCAGCATAATTTCAGAGTTACGTATCTAATGCAAATCCTCTTTGAAAGAAGCCCACTGAATTCTTCTGCTGATGATAGGAAAACGGCCAAGGTGTCCTTCAAAGTTTGTTTACGTACATACCGAAGCCATAAACTCTCTCAGCCTATACAGTCAGGGAGGCTAGTTGTGTGCATGACATCCGCTGGAATTTAAAAACTTGAGTAAAGATTGCAGAAGGAGGGCAGCCACAGCAGTGTTTGGTTGAGAAAAAAAGGCAGAACCAACTCCGTTGTCTGGTAACAGTTAACGTTAGCTAACCCTGTGACCCTGTGATTTATCTTAATCCGCTCCAGACGTGGTGGTACGGATTTAAAATGATAGGCGAGAGCCACTTACCCCCCTGCTGTCATCATGTCAAACACTGTGTAAATATTCAATACCAAAAGTACACAAACTGTACTGTATGTCTTGTCTTCTCCCGTGCTCATCTTGTGTTAACTGTATGCGATGTCTGGGATGCACAATGGGCATGCATTGCATTGAGCTGATTGACAACAAATCATTTCAGATATTCACTCTTATCCTCGTAATTAATTTGCAAAAATATGTGCAAGTTTCATTTTCATTCCATTTTTAATATACTGTATGTATTTTTATAATGTAAAGGATAATACTGGTGTTATTTTGTTTTTTCCAATTGTCAACTAATCCCATAGAAATCAACCACAACCAACAATGCATTAGTTTTAACACTTAATTTGGCTCCCAGCCCTGAAGCGCATTCATCTCCGCTAAAGACAAAAACAAAAAGGTCATGAATGTACATGGTTTCATGTACATGTTTCTTTTTTCAGCAGGTTGTATGTGGGCCAGTGCCCATGTTCACATCATAATCAAAGCCTGGGTTATCCATTATTTCTTTCTCACAGAAAGGCATTTACTTTCATCGCTAAGTGAGGGAGTAGCCAAATTTATCTCCATCACACCCCCATTAATCATCTTGTGGGGGTTGAGTTTAAATGGACACTTCATCGCAGTTGGGGCGCTGGATGGGCTGCTGTGATGAGGATGGATGCAGTGTGAAAACTGTCCATCTGAGAGGCAGGAGACAACACCTGATCCTACAGCTCAAACCAGGGCGTGTTGAGAGGACTAAAATGTGTTTGGTTTAAATGTGTGTGCTTGTATTTGTGTGTGTGTGTGTGTGTGTGTGTGTGTGTGTGTGTGTGTGTGTGTTTGTGTGTGCGTGTGTGTGTGTGTGTGTGTGTGTGTGTGTGTGTGTGTGTGTCCAGGAGGTCAAGAGGTCATTCTGCGGTATTTGTTTTGTAGCTGACGCAAAGAAACTCCTTGCATTTTCTGACACGTACAGAGGATCGGTTTCTCCAGCTCGCGCCTGTCTCTTCAGCTGCAGGGGTCAAAGGTCAGGTTAGAGAGGTGGCTGGGTGGCTCATGATGGACAAGAGAGTGAGAGGAAGGAATATAGACATAAAGAGAACTGTGGATGGAGGAGTGTTTGGCTGTGAGAAACCCCAACGGGGAGAGTTTTAATCTCTCTCTATTGAAGTTGACATGCCTGCTATAGAGGAAATACGTTCAGGTACCAGGTAAAACTAATGCAGTATAATACAGTTGTGCTATAAATCTCACTTTCGTCAAGGTTATAATGTCCACTTATTGTTAACTGTTTTAGACAAGTGTTGATTCAACTGAATGATCATTGTCAGGGCTGTAGTTTGTGGTGCTGTTGAACTGTATGTCCATGAGGAAAGGCTTAATAACAGAAACATGTCTTTTAAACAGTTTTCGAACAGATTTGTTGTGAAGTGAAGCACTTATGTTGATTAGTTGTTATTATTACCTCATGGTCTGATGCCTTGTTGGAGTTAGGGATCGTCTCAGTAGTGCATGCATAACGGTCAAGAAAGCTTTACAGATTTTAAGAAGAGCTTTTCCATTTTTCTATAGACACAATTTCCACTTGCATCTGCATGTACAACCTCCTTTTTTAAATTATGCGATATGGTCCAGTGAGTTATGGCCCATACTTGTCAATATCTTCAGCATTTCTTTAGACCTCTTTACATTCATGTGGGCCTCCTCCCATTATATACAAAGTCATGAGCTGAAGTTAGAGACCATCTCATAAGTACATGCCACATTAGAGCAGTTTTTAAATTTGTATGTATTTATCTGTTTTTAACTATTTTGGATTAACTTTGCATTCACCTTAACACACTCCCAGTATGTACATAGCCTCAGGTTTTTGAAGAAAAATTGTGTAAATAGCCAATTAAAACCCTGTAAAACCTCATCTTGTATTTCCACTAGTCATCTCCACCATAACTAGAAACTGTGACACAGTCTTTTATGAAGACCTTTTGAAAGGTACAAATTATGATTTAATATTTGAGGAATTTTGGTACATTGTTCAAATATTTTGTTGTTTGGCAAAATTTGTGGGCAACTTAACTCATATATGTACAGTATGTATGAGGAGTATGAATTGCAGTAGAAAATAATTAAACCTAAAAAATGAAGCATAATCAATTTTCAGAGTAAAAGCATCCAGAGTAGATGGTACTTGTCTCTCAGCTCTGGTATAAATCAAAACACAGTTATAAATATACATATTTTTGTGAAATAAACAGACACATACAGTGGTGGTGTGTTTTATTCTACTAGCTACAACAGACTCATGGGCTTCTTTTCCGATTAACCAATGATGATGATCCATATTCATGACCCTCACTCTGGCGTCAAATTGACTTGGACAAAATTGAATGCGGCCTCTCACAGTACAATATCTCATTTAATGATTCATTTTAGACATCCAAATGTGGCTGCATTGGTTCTTTTGAAAATTGAAATAGAAAATCCTTTTGAATTAAATTGTTCAGTGTAATATATCTGGTAGTGTATGTGCTGAATTTGCATAATGTGAATCCTACGGTGTGCGTAAATGTCGGCCACCCTTCGAGGAGAAGTGGGTCACGCTACATTTCCATATTTCACATGTATAGTTAACCCCAGACAGCTTTTATGTGCTGAATTATGCATGCTGGACCATTATAGTCAAAGCTTTAATCAGATTTTAAGTGTAGTAAATTTCATGTGGAAAGGAAGATGGTCCATTAATGAAAGAAGCTTTATCTCATTTGGGACCTTCGGGGAGTTGATTATATTGTCAGAGCTTCACAAACAAACTACAAAGAGAAATATTGATTATTATTTCTGAACGCTCACATCTTTCTCTCTTTGTCTCCTCACAGATGATACCAAGATTGCACTGCATCTCAGAGACAACCAGGGTAGGTCTCCATCTTCCCATGCTGTGGCATCCAATAACTGTTGTTGCTATGTGCCTTTACTCATCGCCGTGTGTGTGTTTATTTGTCTGCCTCCTGTTTCTGCTGAAACCACTGAGGCATTGGTCCCTGATTGCTTTTTGATCTTTTTGGAGGATGTGTGGCTCAATCAGCTGATAGACTTTGTCAAACTATAATGCTTAACTGTCCTTTGTGGGTTGCAGCAATCAATTATAGTGTCTGGAATGGTGGGAGGGAAGACCAGGGAGAGGATAGGCTGTGTGTCCAAAAGGAGCAAATAAAGTCAGAAAGGCAACATAAAAACCATGTATATGACATTTTTTTCAGTAAGACATGGCTGTTTTCCTGCAAGGCAAAGGTAGAAAAGCAGTAGCTGTACAAACATGAAGATTTAGTGGCTCTTTGAATGGTCAACTTTATGCATGTTTGCATGAAACGCTTGCATTAAGACATCACTCTTTAATTGTGCGTTATTCACATAAATTGCATCAAACTATCGCAAATAATTAGACTGTGGTTGATGTTTGATAAAATGCTACAATTGTCTCAATACCTGCAGCACTTATATGTGCAAAACATCCATACCCTGAAATGACCTCTCCAATCCTATCAGTTTTCCAGAGATAGCCTCTCAAATGTTTCCAGCTTGAGAGAATTGGAATTTGCCGGCTTCTATCACACTTTCATTACACAAACGCTGCATGTCTCTCCTTCCTTCGCCTGGCACTGTGATGATATCTCTCTGTGGGCCATTTTTTTCTTCATGCATCTAAGCACATACCTGCCAATATTGTTGATTTTGTTGAAAAGTAATTAGGAGGAAGGCACCAGGATGATCATAATGTTAGTGGAAGACATAAAAAGCATGAATTTCTACTGCCCAGTTAGTTAGTAAATGTTAGTAGTATTTATGCATGTTTTATAGAACAGACAGTGGTTAGAGTGGTTTTAAAATGTGTCTACTTCATGCCAGTCGACCTAGTTGATCCAGGATGTCTTCACTTGTTCAGCTCTCATGTCAGCCAGTTACACCAAGGTGTCCTCTGACATTGACTGTGGTAGGAAACGTTGAGGTGGTTACGGCTACAGTAAGTGCTGAGATAAGAAACAGCCCTTTCTCCGGAGTTTCTACTCAACACCCCCACTCTGCAGCACCCATTTACAAGACTCTGAATTATAGGTTTGCTCCTTTTGTGTTGTCAGTTTCCTAAAAAAAAAAAAAAAATAACATTAGCCAGGTGAGAGAACGGTGGTGCTCCAGAGCTGAAAAAGGATCAGCTTGGCAAGGTTTCCGTTGGTCTCATTTGTCCTTTATGAAAAGCTCTAATGTGTTTTATTGCCTTCTAAGAGCTCTGCTGCCCATTAGTACTTACTCAGTGTCCTCAGGTTCTAGCAGGCATAAGGGCAATGCTGATGGAGAATGAATTCAGGGCAATTAGCTTGAGACGTGCCATTTCTGTGTCCAGACTGAATTGTGCTACAATGATAAATATTACCAAACATTTCCGTAATTATGAACTCATGAATATTTTAGCCATACTAACAGCCCGGCTCTCTGGATGACAATGTCTGTCAGGCTACACTGAAATATAGAGCTGCAACAGCCTTTTTCACTTTTTTTTCACAATTTTATTCTTGTCTTAAATATATTTGGGTTTTATACATTTGGTCAGACAAAAGAATTTGAAATTGGCAAATAGGCAATAGAATATTTTCCCCATGAATTGATTGATCCGGTAAAAACTTGATAGTGTACATTAATCATCGTTTAGACAGTCATTGGTCGCAGCACTATGAGCAAACAATTGGATGGACTGAAATTAAGATTTATACAGACGATGATGGTGCCCACAGGATGAACCCTACTGACTATGGTGATCCTCTGAATTTTTCTCTAGCACCCCCAACACGTTACATTTACAATGAGTTGTTTTGGTTTATGACCAAATACCTGCAAAACAAGTGAGATTTACATCAGCCTTGGCTATTTAGCTTTACATAATTAGCAACTGGCCGCACGCTTTCACGCTAAATTAACCTGGTGAATGACAGCATTATACCTGCTAAACATCAATGTGTTAGCATTTAGCTCAAAGCACCATTGTGCCAAAGTACAGCCTCACAGGGCAGCTAGCATGACTGCATACTCTTAGTGCACTTTCAACTGCATTGCCACACAAATGGCAAAACAAAGCAGGCATGAAGACTGATTACTAAATATGTGTTGTTTGCTGTCCTGTCTTTCAGCAACCCACTTTGACCCAGCATAGACTCTGCTGTCCTTTTGTTATAAATGTTCTGCTTGCAGGAATCCAGATAAAATTGTCAGTCAGAGCTCCTCCAGGGGCCTGAGCCGGCCTGTCTCCGCTAGCATCCTGCTGCTTATTTAGCTGCAAGGCTTTTGATTTCTCATTTTGTCTCCATCTCTGCTCAGTCGCATGCCCCCTGCTAACCTTCTAACACCCCAGACTAACAAACTGCCGCATTGCTTGGGCTTCCAGCTGACCAAGAGATCGCTCTTGGACTCCTCAGCTCTGATAGATAAACCCAAGAAAATGCCTTTCTGAGAAGACAACAGAAAAATAAAACTACCTCACAATGTGTTTTTTAGGATTATATAGCGAGAATGTCATTATGTCATTGTTTCTGCCAAGTTGTTTTCCTCTGAAAAGTAGGGTTCCTGCATTGCTACGTGTAAGCCTGACTGACAGTAAACTCTGATAGCTATCATGAATACACTATTTGTCACCAAAAGGCATTATGAAAACAGTTTTCAGTCAGATTATGGGCAATGTAGGTAATATATTGTTTTGCTTAATGTGAAACTATATTGAGTGATGTTTCAGCACACCAAATAATTCATACTTTGTCTTTTTTTGAATTTCCAGTTAAGGAGTGCACATAATGGCTACACTGATTTACAGACCCACACATTCACATTGACTGCCCATACACACATTGGACAGGGTTGATTACCACCAGGTTGTTCTGTGTGCTGGAAATCAATGGGGCAGTACAGGGAGCCAGGGGAGAGGCTGGTTGGCTGACAAGCTCGGCAGTGGCTGTAGTTGCTAATTAAAGCCAGGGAGGAGCCCAGGGAGGTGTTGTCAGGGGGGCATAGAAGAAGAAATCTGCAGCCTTGTGAATAGATCTGGGATGAACCTGCTATAAATCTGTGTGAGATAAGATGTGAGGACATCCTTGTGGTTTATTTCATAATCACTTCATTAGTTTTCCCCTGATGATCAGTGTTTCACTGCTGGGACTAAGAACAGTTTCTCTTTGTGTTTTTTTCTTCTATTCTTATTCAATGTGCTCTTCTAGCTGACAAATTGCAGGTGAAAATGATCTTGTTTTTTGTGTTGGGATAACATTTTGCATCCCTAGATGAAAACGAATATTCCCAATAGGTTACAGGACGTTTTCATCATCTTCAAGAGAACTCTTAAAACACCTACTGGGTCGACTCTGAATAGATAGAATCTGATATGAATCTGACGAAAGTTTAAAGACGAGGGATTTCTTCCAAAGGTCACTGAAGGACAGACTTAATATGTAGTCGCTATACAGGCTCTTCAGTTTGCATTGCCACAACTGAAGGCTACAGAAGTTCTCTTATCAGAATCTATAGGTTTCTTTCATCCCATTAGGAACAACTGCTGCTAACCTTGGTTTGGGATTAACTCTTTAACTTGTACTTGCAGGAGAGAAGAGCTGATCATGAATACGCAAATACCACAGAATGATCTTGCCACTGAGCATTAAAGACACTGTTTGAACGTGACCCAATTGTTACTTAGGACAGACACCTAAAACTATGAAATCCTCTAAAAATTAATGTGAACGTATTTATTTTCAAACATGCATGGCTGACGGGGCTTTGCGGCGTCACTGTTTTAAGTTTTGAAATCTTATGTCTCTTATTTTCAATGTGATGACATTTAGCAAAATTTGGGCTATAAGTATGTCAATTTTAAGGCATATTAGTCCATGTAAGAGAGTAGGGTATTGATGAATAATGAGTGCCCTCTGCTGGTCAACAACAGAACTGCAGTAGAAGGAGATAAACATAATTTTGGTGAATGCTTTCATTCAAAGTATCAAGTATGCGTTTAAGACACTGTATAATTAAAAGAAAAAACATGTATCTTTATCTCTGTATAAAAACCTGTAAAGTGCTATTTTGGTGTTTTGTTTTTCAGTGCTGCCTGCAGACAGTGCTGTAGACAGGAAGCCAGGTACACACCCTTTGCACACTGGTCTGATCCTGGGCATCCTCCTTGTGATGCTCGTCATGGTGGGCGGCGTGCTGGTCACCGTGTACATCTACCATCACCCGACCTCTGCAGCCAGCCTCTTCCTCATCGAGGTGAGTGGAGACCAGTCTTGTATAAAGTACTTGGAACCAATACTTGAGTATAAGTACAAGTATGTTACCAGAAAACAATTTTGGTAGAAGTTCAAGTCCCCCTCTTGGAATATTACTTGATTAAAAGTCTTAAAGTCTGACATTTACTGTACTTAAGTATTAAAAGTAATTTTCAGATTATATGTTCTTAATTTTTAAAAGTAAAAGTAAAGAAAAACCTTGATTATGATCTTTATTGTGGCTTCCGAATAGTAAAGTGTAATAGTCGGGGTTTCTAGACTCTCTTAAACATCAAATTCAATTCTGACATCAACAAAGACTGTAACAGAAACTGAATTTTATTTTTTTGTTAGGAAGAATCTTTGACTCCAACGTACAAAAGCATTTCTTGCAAGTAACAAGTAACAAAGACGCTTAGGGGAAATGTAGTGAAGTAAAAGTATACATTTTATTTAGGTAAAGTAATGGAGTAAAAGTAAAAGTTTCCAGAAATATAAAAAACAATGTAAAGTACAGATACATGAAAATTCTACGTAAGTACAGTAACAAAGGGAAGACTGGTAACACTGGCGAAGACGATACCATCAAGTGTTAAGAGGAGTTTGATAAGAGTGAAAGTTTAGTCTTGACCTTGGAAACACTAGTTAAAAAAATAAGCTCAAAAACAAGGTCCATTTAGTAGCTTTCTGGAGCTTTTCAGATTGACAGCTCATAGTAATTGACGTATTGCTTCAGGGGCCAATTTTTAAACTTTTAAGCCAATGTGTGCGAGACGTCCCTAAAGTGCCCTGAAAAACACTGCTAAGGAAGACGCTCCAGAGCAGCTAGTTCAAGGGACCTTATGGTGAAAGTTCTCTGGAAATGTATTAGCTAATATTCTTTAAGAATTACATAAACAAATATATTTGAACAATTTATGGACCTATAGGTGAGTGTCTGTAGGTAGTAAGCTTGTGCTTGAGTAAAAAAAGATAAATCCTCCACGTGTTTCATATATTGAATGATTAATTACGCAATCATAGCTTCCAAACTTTGAAGCATTTTGGAAGTTAAATCCACAATAATCTGTTCCCATGCTGGAAAAAAAGATATTCACTGTTTTTCTTTGACTACCTTTATCACTACAACAACGTTCATGACTTATATTCAGGATTTCATGTTTTTCTATTTAGTAAAGCATACACACTTTTTAGTTCTGAAAAGAGACATTTTTCTCAAACCTTCAAACAGTCCGCCATAATAGCAAGAAACGATATCTGTACAAAAACCAGACACCACTCATTGCTTGATTTTCCTTCAACTCCTTACTCGTAAATATGCATATGTTACGGGTCCCAGGCAAGGAGACCAGGTCATATCCATATATAATCACATATCACAGTACATGAAATGTCGACACGATTTTCAGAGGGCAATGATGAAACTTCTTTCTTAATACATGAATGTGAATTCTGGGAGCATGAGTAGGAGCTGTTTGGAGAGTGGAGCACAGTGAGAACAAAACAAAACGTCTTAATCATGCTCATGTTCAAAGTTGTTCTCATTGTCAATATTACAAGGTCATTATCATTCACAGGAACTCCCTGATGTGGATTTTACTCGCTAAAGTGAAGCCCGCTTCTTGGCAAACAAAGTATAGATGTTATAGTTAATGTTTTTTAAGGATAAGACAGGTGATATTTAATATTTGTTTCTATGTCAACAAATCCTAAAAAAGACAAAAACCAGTGTTGGTCTCTCAATACTGTCTACACCATTTTTTAAAGCCTACATAACTTCCTAAAACTGCAGGGAACTGTAGCTTTTATTAAAGGTTGCTCAAACACATGTATATAGGACACTGTGGGGGACTGTCTTTAGCCATAGATGAATACTCCTTTGGTCTGGACCCAATTTCCTGGGTAAGAAAAAAGAAACAAAAACAAAACAAAAGATATCTGCTTAACAAAAGTATTCTTTTTTTTTTTTAAGTTGCTGTCTGATCACTTTTGGCTAAACTGCTCACATCTCATACATGTCAAGACATCTCAGAATTATCATGGTTTTAACAAGGTTTTATAACGTGAAAAAACATGTTATTGAGGTGTGTGCGTGTGCGTGTGTGCGTGCGTGTGCGCGTGCGTATGCGCCGGCCTGCATGTGTTAATGTGTAGCATTTCTATTTTTGCTATAAACGCTCAACAACTCAAATAGTTGCACAGCTGTAATTTGTGGGGCTTTGTAGGACTGATAGCAGAAAGAAGGGTGCATGCCATGGACACCCCTTTTTTGTTCTATTTTGGTAGCACTATATAGAGCATCACTTACACACTCAGACACAAATCAAATGGGGGGAGGGTTGGCAAATATAATGCACTATATAGTAGTATAGGGCAGGGGTCTTCAACAGGGGGGGTCCGCGGACGTACTGCATGGGGGTCGCGAAAGTTTTGGTTGATTAGACTTTTTTTTATATCCCCCCCCCCCTGCAATTTTTTCCACTAATTGAAATGTCTTTAAATACACATTAACATGAACTCAACACACTGTAGTAAACAGATAAATGGAGACAGAAGATGTCTTTCAGTCATCAATGCACACATGGCACTATAGGACCAGTTTGATATAACACAATTTTATACAATATATATAATTAGGGGGTCCCCGCTCCATCTCGCCATCAGTTTGGGGGTCCTAGGCCTGGAAAACGTTGAAGACCCCTGGTATAGGGAGTTGATTTTGTACAGTCTGGCTCTCCTGAGATCACAGACATAGATCAACCTCAGCCCTAACCTTTTACCTTGATGACACTGCTATTTATCTAGAAGCTGTCCTCACACATGCCCTGTCGTGTCCTCCCTCACAGAGACGCCCCAGCAGGTGGCCAGCCATGAAGTTTCGCCGAGGGTCAGGTCACCCAGCCTACGCAGAGGTGGAGCCAGCGGGCCAGGAGAAGGAGGGCTTCATCGAGTCCGAGCAGTGCTGAGGGGGGAGGGGGTGTCTGCATCCCTGTGGCCCCCCTCCTGTGACGGGCCTCCTCCCTCCTGCTCCGCAGGGACTTCTCACCAGGAACCCTCCTGGATCTGCTTATCAGTGTACACAATGACTCGTTAAGACTGCAGCATTGGCCGGTTGAGCGCTAGATGAGACTGGATACAGCAGCCGACAATATGAGCAAATAAGAAAGCCCTTCAAACTGATCTCAGACAAACCCATTGTTGGCGAAAACTGCCCTACTGGGGACAGAGGGAGGGACCAGCATTGATGTCATCGACTCAGTCAGCATTGGTTATGTTTTGCCATGGAAGGATTGAACAGCCTAACTGCCTAGACAGGATACTGGTGTGGTTTAGGGGGGAGCAGGGTGAATTACACAATATATATTTTCAGAAACAATACAGAGTATGTGAACAGAGATTTCCACTTTATTGTTGGTGGGGTTATACTGTATAGGCCTTGGTATATCCATCAGGTTTTTACTTAGTTTCCTTTTTCTTTCAGTGTGTTGTTTTCCCAGGGGTTGGCACATTTAGTATCTGTACAGACCGTCGGTATTGCTTTTCAATACCATAGCAGGCTTAATTGACTTTTCCACTGCCTGCTCTACACAGAGAGGCTGCAGCTGTGTGATATGACGTGAACTGCCTGTCACTGCAATTGATTGCAGCTTGGAGAAAAGCTCAAAATTTCAGCAGCGCTGTTAAATTTGTTTGTGATGTTTGACAGGTTTACTTTTCTAAAAAAATTAAGTGTAAGATGTTTTTTGTTCACTGAGAATATCTGGGTTTTTTCAATGGGTGATGGGCACATGTTATCTTTCTTAATCATTTGATTGGTTCTTTGAATGATTCCTCACTGTATGGATATCCTTTTATGTATTTTCTTTTGTTTTATTTCCACAGTTTTTTCATTACTGCTGTGCCATTGTGTCCCCAACTAGAGTTTGCACAATTTTTTCTCATTTGACATGTGGTACTAATGCAAAATTACAAGACAGGCGCTTGTGTGTGTGTGTGTTTGTGTGTGTGTGTGTGTGTGTGTGTGTGTGTGTGTGTGGTGTGTGGTGTGTGTGTGTGTGTGTGTGTGTGTGTGTGTGTGTGTGTGTGTGTGTGTGTGTGCAAAAGAGGGCAGTTTACATTAGTGATGGATATCTACCTGCTTTATGGGTGCATATGTTTGAGCTGGCTCTGCACAGGGGATTCTTATTAATTTTAATCTGAGGTATCTGGATAAAGTTTGTGTGAGCCAGAAAACAAACTGGCGTGGTTGGAGTTTTCCTTGATTTTTACAGTTTAGTTTCCTTTTCCAGTATGTTGCCAGCATAACCATAGACTACTCTGTTTATGTTTTCGGCTCATTCGTGTCAACACATTAATGTATATACCAAGGCAAAACATTTGCAGATTCAGGTAACTCATGGCAAACATTTTTAGTATAGCAGTATAGTACAGAAAAACATTTTTTTATTTTTATTTTTTATGAGTGGCCTTTTTTTCTCTACTTTTTTACGTAAATGTGAATACTGTTCCAATCATTACTGTCACCAATCAATACACAAGACTTCTGACTGAACAAATTCAAACATTCAGTTTTACTGTTAAAAATATGATCTCAAGACAAAATCACGTTTTTACACCAATGATTGTAGACTCATTTTAGATCGGTATCCTGGAATTCTACTGAAAAATAAAAAGTGCAATATTACACCCTTTCAGTTTGACACTGTAAATAGCCTACATTCAAATAACAATCATCTGGATTTTTTCAGTTGCCACCTTGTCGTCATCACATTGAGACCAAAGACTAATCAGCATTGTATTTTCAAGTATTTACCTCAACCACCCCACAGCCTCAGCAGCTATACCACCATCCACAACATACCAACTAGTTTTTGGGTTATAGTGGTGTTTTACTGACATTTACAATGTGTCATATACATGTGCTCTAAACCCCTCCTCCTAACAACGACTGTCCAATCGTAGCTTAGCAACCGTAACTCCGTAACTAGAAATGGAAGCCTGTCAATCTTTGGGTTTTTATCACAGACTGATATAAAGTCTTTTATTTCTCCAAACATGTTCAAGCGGTGTTACATGGGATAAAAAAGAGAGATACTTTATGTATATTCTATATATACTTTGCCGTTTTTAAGCCAGCTTTGTGTCATGACAGTGGGTGTACAGATTTACGGCTTCTCACCGGCACTAGCTTTTTTCTCAACGCGGAGTGATGCCGGTGCGTATTATATGAACCAATCAGATTGCGTGATTTAAGCTTCCCGCTAGCTAGCTATCTAGCGTTAGTTGTGTTGCAGCTAATACGTCCATGGTCGTGTTACAGGTTGAGTGTAAAAGCCCCTTTCACCACTAGATAATATTGTTTCATACAGATGGTTAGCTAGCTGACAGGACAGTGGTAATAGTTTTTACAATTCTGGAATTTTCAAACATTGATTAACTATACTGTATGCGACTACAAACGTGTTGTCATATGTAGCTAACGTTAGTCATGTGCAACTTTAAGCTCCCTTTTACAAAATGTGTGTTTTAAAATAAGTCCGTTGGAACAAAGTTGATAGCCTATGTTTTAGCTACCAAGCTAGCTAGCTAACGTTACAGCTGATCAAATCGACCGTCCTCAGCCAGAAATGACCAATTTTGTCTAGCGTTACCACTATCTTAAATTATGGACTTATTGTTCCAAATTTAAACTTATTACGATTTTGATTCTAAATGTTTTCATATATGTGAAAACGGAATGTGAAGTTTGAGAAGGAAAACTCAACGTGCGTAGCAACAGCAACTCGGCGGTGCCTAAGCTAACATCTCTCATCTTCATCCTACTCTCACCTACACACCCAAAGATGCACAGAGGAGTCATTCACAAATACCGAACTAAGGACTCACTGGCTGTTTTAAAACCTTGACACAGACCTGTCTCTTTACAACCACTCTGAGATGTGATGCGGTATCATTGGTGTAGATCCAAACCATAGGCATAGATATAAAAAGCCCTCTTTTATGGGTCCTCATAACTCCTTTCTCCACAGCCGTGTTTAACCGTCTTTAACTGTCTATGTGTTTTAACGAGTGAACAGGAGAGAACAGAGGATTGCCTTTAACAGGACACGGGCCTTTTTCCATACACACAGATATTCAGATTACAATTTCAATAAATAGTCTTCGATTAGTTTCAGTTCTTCGATATTATTAAAATTGATCCATGCGGAGATATGCTCTTTGCAAGTGCTTGGAACATCTGCTTGTATTACACTGCCACCTGAAACTGCAAGTGTTTTTTTTTTAAATGAAAATGCAGTAATAAAAAGTGGCCGAATGTCGGATTTGTTTGTCAAAAACGTCTACACAAAAGCCGAAACACTTTAATCATAGAAACCGCAGAACGGAAGTCTTCACTTGCGCCACTGGACTTGACTAATCACTTTCACTCCCACTTTCTTAACAAAGTTATGTTAGAAGACGAAACGCAGCATAGTGGTGTTGTTGAGATCGGTTACTGCTTTTTCTCTGGACTGTGAGTCTGATTAAAAGATGTTAGGTCACACAGATTCAGCGACCATTGCCAAAGCTTAATTAATATAAAGAAACAACTGTGACCTTGTTTTATCTTATCATGACACACAATAAGACTCAAAATCACACAGTATCATAGCTGTCTGTAATTTATGTAACTACTGTTGTTTTGATTACATTTGAAATAAAAAATGTTGTAAAAAAACAAGGATATCTGTTAAATATTGCTATGTTACCCCCGTAAGTGTTTTTTTATTTTTATTTAAACGTACATTTGATTATTTAGTAAGTAGTACTTACCTAGGATAGAGGGAGCACATTTAATATCCAGTACTTAATTGTTCATCTTAATCAGTATTTGTGTGTGCCATCACAGCAGAGAAACAAGGAGCAGACTTATGCGTCATTGTGGCTTGAATACCACCATAATTTATCTAAAAATGCATGTGAAAAAATATCTTGAAACAGATTAATTTGGGGAAATTTTTTACTGTGAAAGCTCATTCTGCAAGTCAATCAATTGACTATGAAATCTATCCACAGCAGCCAGTTTCATTTTACAGAGAATAATTGTATTCTTGATATCATCTATATCAGCCCTAAAAGAGAGCATGATCGCAAAAAAAGCTGTCTGGCTTGTGTGAAATCCTTGGATCAGGTAGATAGTGGACTCCCCACCCAATTGAGGACATAAAGCTCTAGAGCAGTACAGAGAGAAAGGATGGAAATATTATTAAGCAGTAGCACTAAGGACAAAAAGACAATTAAACATCTATAAGTTTGGTACTAGAGCTACTACTCAAGGATGGAAACAGGAAGTAATGAAGTGTCCTATATAAAGACATGTGCTGCACATTTTAGCCTAAAGACAGTAATAAGTAGATGGTCATTGTTGGGACACCAAACTATTACATTCCCCAAATTGAGTTAATTAATCTCTTGTAGGTAAGGTCATGTCCGTGCTGTGATTCATTCTGCTGCTGTTGTAAATATTTCCCATCACCTCTGAACTGTTTTACTGCCATCTAGTGGTCAAAGTATGGACTACAACTGCTGTCCATAAAGAAAGTAAACAAGGTGAGGTATAATCATGGGTGTAATGCATCATGTTTCAGTCATGTCTTGCATGAATCTTTTATTCTAAATTATTAAATTATTAAACACAACTAATACTTTATGACCTCATATGAGGGCTATTTATTAGTTTACTAGTTTCAAGCTTTAGAGCGGAGACAATTAGTCGAGTAATCAATCAGCCGTCAACTGTGCCAAATACTGCATGGTTCCTGTTTTGCAAATGTGAGGATTAACTGTTACAGTTATTGGTCATTTATGACGACTGGTAAGATAAAACAACCAATTTGAAGACATCAAAACAGGCACATACAAATGATTTTCTTCCCAATTTTCTGTGACATTTTGTAGACTCAATGATTATAACAACCATTAATGAGGGAAATAGGTATGTAGGTTGCAGCCAGAGTAAGCTTAATAGCTGCCTCTTCTATTTAAGCCAAAAGTTCAAAGGCTTGCAGTTACAGTCCAGGTGTTTAAAATGACTTCATATACATCATTCAACAAATTAAAGAACATTTTAGTGATAGGTCAATTATTCAAAGAACAGGCCCCAGAGTTAGATCAAAATATAAATTTATTTAAACCTAAAAGAAGAACAACACAGTGCATTTCTAACAAGCAAATGTACTGTAAATAGTGTGGGCCAATGAGACATGTTGCAGGCCTACAGAGGATACAGCCAAAATAATGAAGGAGTAACTTGATTCACATGTTGGACTCTGAAAGTAACTCAATAGCCATTACAAATACTGTCAGCTACAGAGACGGGTTATATTAGGTGGCATGCCAAACAGCAGTTCTTATACAGGTCTGCTAAACCCTAACCTTATTTTGTGACTCTTGCGATCAATGTCAAAGACTTTTTTCTCTTTAATAAATATTTTTCATTTAATAATTCAGCTGTTTTCTGACTGGTGCTTTCTTTTATGTTGCTTTAAACACACAGAGTGCTGATTATCAAACTTCTTATTTGACTAAATACAGTATGACCCACATCTGTACCAGCGTTAAAGTACTTTTTCATGATGTGTTTTTGTCAACCCCTTCAATAAAATACAAATAATATCCGTAACAGTGAGTCCTTTGGGCACAAGTGTGCAATCAGTAGTTTACAGCAGACCTGTTTCCTGTCTCATTGTTTAGTACTTTTTTAGTAAATTTCAACAAACATGTCTATTGGCCCACACTGGATGAAATAATCATAGTGTATAGCTGTGTATACGGCATTGGGTTTGCTCTTTACTCTCTAACGAGCATGAACACATTGAAATTACTGGCAGCTTCTTTAAAGAAACATTACTATCTACAGCATTTATACGATAAAAGGCTTTGGGTCAGTTGATTTAAATCCTGGCTATCGGCCTTGTCGGTTTTCTATTCAACCATCTTGATGATTGCATTCACCAGGTGTCCTAGTGGAAAAAAGCGAGAATAAAAACCAGCACATTTGGATCCTGAGCGTTGGTTATGTCACATTTACAAAAGATTGAAGGCAGTCATTTTACAACTAGGGTCCTTGAAACTCACAGCCAATCTAGCAATGTTACTAGTACCTGATTCACACCTACATTTCACCAGATTACATAAAAAACCGTCAGTATTCCCAAGTAAAAGAGTAGACATTAATATTAGACAGTAATATTGGTAACCATGTGTATATATGTGAACTGATCTGCAGTAGCGGGATGTGTTCAGGGCAAGGATTAACAGGTGAACACTACTGTGTAATAGTATGGAACTATTGTTACTGTACATTTCCTTTAACTGGGACATGGATGGTGGTGTAACACTACCTGATTCATCCGAGGGCCCATAATATTTAGCCTCATGGGAGGTTTGACGGTCTGCCCACTGTTCAGAGCAGCTGACGCTATCCAATAATAGTACACCATAACAAAGTTGAAGAGTCTTACATACTATTTGTACAGCCTGCTGGAAGCAAGATCCTTGTAAACAAAAGGTATGTTTACAGTGCTTCTCACCAACCACATTGCTTGTATCTTCAGAGAGTAACTTAACTGGCTCAACAGCAGTGTTTTGCTGTCCTTTGTGGTTGAAAGTTTCAAGTCTGTAGTGTTTCACCTCTGACCACCAAGGTTACCTGATGGATATGGCCAGAAATGTGCTGTTCCACCTGTAACCACAACTAACAGTGATGTCACAGGGTCCTGAGTCCACCTGTAACCACTGCAGCAAGGTGAGAAGGCCTTATAAGGTGGACTCTGGGGAAGTTTGCACCTGCAGGTGATCACTGTAGTAGGGCAGCAGCTAATGCTTATTTTCATTGTGGATCAATCAATTATTTTCTCCATTAATTACTTAAAAAAATTATTTGATCTATAAAATGTAAAATACATTTTAATGTCAAACATATTGTGAAAAATACCCATTACAGCATCCTTGCCTCAAACATATCCCTCTGTACATCTCTTACATCACAGTGATATGAATATGAAAGATCAAATTAAGGGAAAACAATTTCACTGCTTTAAGGCAACACAAAAAAATCAGCAACTGCCTAAAGTGCTTTATAAGCATTTACAGTTTGGTCACAAAAAATTGGAATTCATAAAAAAAAATAAACATAGTTCCCCTTAGCAGTCACCAACAGAATAGTATAGTAACAATTTATTAGTGCAGTTCTGCCGTTGGTATTCGCCAAGACTAAGGAGTGTACACATTGGGTTTAAAAATACTAACAGTCATACATGTAACAGCCTGTGCTTCCTTTTGATTAAATGAAAAACCTACCATCACACAACCCTCGAAATACTATAAAAAACTAAGAACATCTTCCAAACTAAAGAACAAAATATCAATACAGGGAGTATTAATCGTTGGACAGCAAGAAAACAACCTGTTTATGTGGCAAAGGTCTCTCATATCATCACAGTGAGAATCATAAAGAACACACACAAACAAAAAC
>NC_045754.1:10074962-10081515 GCF_008692095.1 Etheostoma spectabile | reverse complement strand
AGTAAGATGTCTGATTAAAAAAAAAAAAAAAATCACACTGATTCATGTACATTAGGTGAAATTTTAGTTAACTTTTTTTTTTTGTGTCAAATAAACCGCTTTGCCATCAGCGCAGTAAGGCAGATGCTCGGTTAGCTGTGGTTTGGAAGTTCCATCAGCCATGTCTTGTTAATCTAGAATCAAACATGGTGTATTATTATTATTAGGGCCCCATTTTACATTAATACAAGCTTAATTCAGATGAATTTAGCTAAACTACTTTGATACCACTGTTATTATAGTGGTGTTAGAGAGGTTTGTGGCATTTAATTAACAGAAAGACACTCATAACATTCTAAGACTTCAGTCTGACTTTCTAATGAGCCAAGATAAGGGCATCACTCACTGGAAAGCGGCTCCGCCTCCATGACTTTGGACAAACCCAGCCCAGAGTTCTGTTTGGGCCGTGCCCCCAGCTCCCGCCCCTCTTTGGCTGGATTCTGGTACTCATCCAGAGGTTTCTTCTCCTTCTCCACCTCCTCTGGGTTGTAGTAGCCCCCCTCCTCTGCCACCATCTTTTCCACTTTCTCCAACAAGCGGCCCACCTGGGGATGCTCCCCGAATATGCAGTTATTAATAACAAAGTATCTTCGCTTACACTTTTCGAGCACCCACTGCAGCTCCTTGCCCTCCCTGCGAATGTACCTCTCAATTGAAATGGTACTCAACACCTCTGCCCAGGTGAAAACCACAATCGTGTGCTTCCACACACGCTCGCCAAAGAGGCTGACGTGTTCCTCGATGCGAGCACGGTCCACGTCTGTGAACATGCCCACAGGGATGACAAGCAGGAAGACGTGTGGGCCTGGAGGGCAAAGAGATGCTCCCCTCACTAACTCCTGTTTATAGGAGGGTGGTGTATCCTGGGCAGAGAACCAGCCTGGAGTGTCCACCACAGTCACCTGCCGCCCTAGCACCTCGGCCTGTCTCTTCACACAGAACTCGGCTGCTCGCTCCAAGCGAAACTCCTCTCGGCCTATGATGGTGTTTCCAGTCAGGCTCTTCCCCGGCCACCTCCAGCCCAGCACCACCAGACGAACCTCAGGCAGGCGGTTAGCCACAGCAGCTTCTGCCTTTTTGGCCTCCTCTTCTGATCCAGAGGCCTCTTTGGCTGTGGTCATTACATTTATGTTTCAGTATTGGTATAGGTTGCTATAGATTCTTAACAATAGTTTATATACTAACTATGAATATTTTTATTTTCAATTAATATTCTGGATAGTTTTTCAATTATTCGTTTGGTCTGTAACATGTCAGAAAATAATGAAAAACGCACATCACTATTTTCCAAAACCCATGTTGACATATTCAAATAGCTTGTCAAATCAACAGTCCTAAACACACTCCCAGTCCCAAATACACTCTTTACTATCATAAATGACTCATGATTTACATTTATTTCACTGTATGCTTAAAAAGTACCTAAACAATGAATAAATAGTCGAATTTTTGGTTTTCAACTAATTGATTAATTGACAAATAGTTAAGTTAAACCCAACGTAATATACTTTGGCAATCATATAAAACTCAAAAAAACTAAATCTACATCATATTTTCTAAATTATACTTTTCTGATATTCCAATTGGTTAATTAGTATTGGTAACATTACTTTGGATGTCATTTTACCCAACTTTTCCAAATACAAACTTTTATCCATCACGTAATCGGGCAGTGCTATTGATATAGCGCTAACTTCCTAGAACATAGCTAGCTTCCCAATCAATTAACAATGACATCTTACTAAAGTCATACGAGAATATCGGCACAAGAGACTTAGTTAATAACAGTGTAACGTTAAGTTAATAAAAACGCAAAAGTGCGTTAAATAGTTTTAATTTCTCTGTACGTGTTCAAATAGACTGTATGAAACGTGTCACATTCCGGTTTAGGGAGTAATGTTTAACCTGTCAACAGTTTGCTAACTTCGCGCTAATTTTAATAGCCACGGGAACTATCTATGTTTGACAACTCGTAAATGGACTACAGTTTCAGATAACAAAGTTGTTTGCTCACCTTCCGTGTGAAGTGGTCTACTCGCTTCCATACTCAGTCTTAATCCTAATAGAGGGTTTATTCAGGTATTATTTGTCTCTGGGCGGCTAGTTCGCCGGACAAGAACTTCCTCCTACCTCCTGAACAGAACAGAAGCAGTGATGTAAATACGTTGCTTCCGGTTACAACTTTCAAAACAAAAGCATGGCAACAAAAAGGCGAAAGATAACGACAGAAAATGGTATTTTAGAATATATTATGTAATACGTATAAATATGTGAACAAAATTGCCAATACACTATTCACCATAAAAAATTGTAACCATACAAAGTCCACATTAACCAGTATATGTACAGGTATCATTTTTAATCTAAACAAAGTAATTAAGACAATACCGTTAGACACTTGGGGACTGTTTTATTGTTAAACGTTGATGCAAGTAAGCAATATTTTTAAAACATTAATGCCAAATCAGACTTTATTTACAGCCAATACAGTTAAGCATTCTGCTCTGTGTTAAAACATTGCAGTCATATCCTTATGTCATTATAAGGCCTATGAAAGCAGTGCATCTATACACAGGCTAGATAAGAATGATTACGGTAAATAAAGGAAAACAAAGATACATGAACATAAATCTAAAATACAGTGTGTTGATTCCTTCACTTAAAATTTCTTGATAAATATAACCTGCAAAGTGCCATTACAAGCCAATAAGAAAAAAAATATATATAATGCTTCTTTTCCCTATTAACCTTCAGAAATAATTTAAAAAGCTAAAGAGAGAGTGTGAGATCTGGCTATGTACATTTAGGTTTCCTTAATGTACTTAAGTTGCCCACGATGCCAGCATGCGCATGTCGTCATCATCTTCCACCCTTTTCTTGGTTGCTATAAAAAGTGGGAAACGGTTAATAATGAATGCTATCAAATACTTATCAGGGTTAAGGCTGCAAGTAAGAATTACCGTAATATAGGCATAACATAGCCCCCCAAAAATAATTTTAAATTGTATGTTTAAAAAATGACACAGCTATAGATTAGAAATTATTCTAGCCAAAAAGGATGTCTTTAAAAATTGTGGATTTTGTCTGCCCAACAGCCAACTACTCGAAAAAGGTTTTATTGCTATACAAAAAGCAGCAAATGTTCATCTTTGGGAAGTTGAAGTAAAAATGTGGCATTCCAGACAGATAAATAACAATTCACCATCATCAGTAACAGCCATATGCTTGTAGTTTGGGCAGTCGCAGTTTTCATATTTGGTGATAATGTAAAAATGTCTGGAACATTTTGAATTATCTAAAGTAGCTGCTGTAGTAATTTGACCTCTAGTACAGTGTTGCACTTACTTGCGCGGTGACCGGGCTGTGCTGAAGGCAGTTTGGAGCTGGGCACGCTTGGTAGTCCGCCCATACTCTTCATGCTGTCCTCAAGCTCCTCCTGTTCCAGCTCTTCCAGCTCTGCCATCAGCTCATCCTAAGAAAATACAAAAAGTACACACAGGCTTGTCAGATGCATTTTTGTAAAGCCGGAAATAGTTTAGCAGGCAACACACAGGAAGTACCAAGCAAAATTTTAAATATTGTGTCAAAAAAGAAGTGACAGCTATAAGAAATACAAATTTGATAATGAGAGGAAGAACTAAAAGATCTTAACCTCGTCGAAAGTCTCGCCAAAAGGGCCGGAGATGGCTTCGCTGATCTCTCGGGCCACGTCTTGTTGCTCTGTGATATCCTGCATCAGATCATCTATCTTGTTAATGTCCCTGAAAATGAGAGGAGAGAGATAAAAGAACATAGATTACACATCACTGTAAACTTTTCCTGACTCAATGAGTTTTCTTAAAAAACAACTCCCACGTTTTTTTTATTTTTATTTTTGGATGCCATAAAAGAAAAATATGGAACCTATGGGCTGCGGCTAATAATTTCATTGATAATGATCATTTTACTTTCATTTTTTAATAATTTTGTTTATATAGCCTACATATTTTGAAGATGTGGCCAGTCAACAAATACATAAGGTATTAGGTTTGGTATATGGGCAGGAAAAAAACAACCCCCCAATCTGTAGTTTTTTGTCCTTATTTGATGATTTTCCTTTTAGCTTTATAAATAAGAATTTGTTTAGGTGAAATCCATTTATCAATTTTTCGTGTCAAAGGTGAAATAGAAAATGCCTTTAAATAATGTCACTGTAAGGTCTCCTACCAAAGGTCAATAATAACGCACATATTGGGGATCCATAGTGCTGTATCCCAAGACCTTTCGAGTAAAAAGATGCAGTTTTAACAAAATCTTGATTGTTTTTGTTGTTGTTTATAAGACCATGTTCTTACATGTTCTCGTGGACCTGCTTCATGGCCTTGGCAGCAAAGCCCATGTTCTTCAGGACCTCTGTGTTGGTGTGCGAGTTCTCCAAAGCTTCCCTCTGAAACTCGATGGTGGAGAGCGTGCCATCGATCTGCGTGAGCTGCTGCTCCAGGCGCTTCTTCCTCTTCAAGGCCTGCAGAGCAGCTGATACAGAAATACTGTGATTCTTTGTGATGATTTCACACCTTTACTCTGGTATTTGCTAATTGGTAGAGAACCTCTAATGCTGGGCGTTCACAAACAAAAGATACAAGGTCCCTCCCTTTGTTTAATTTGTGTCTAAGGTGATTCAGAGAGCAATTCTGCACTTCAATGTTTCACACGGGAAAAAGCAGTGAAAACTGTAGGTTCCTTTGCACAGTGAGAGACACTTTAGGGTTTAATAAAGTGCAATGCCCTTTATATAATTTGTCACCTCACTTGTTACAAACCTGTTATTCTTGCCACTGCAATCAAAACTAAATTTGCTCACTGGAAGACATCATCCCTACCTTAAAACAAATCCCTGTGGTATGTGGCTACAGGTTAGATGCCTTAGCCTATCTGAAGATATTTTACCATCTTCTTTAATACTTTTTTTTTAATTTGGTATTTCCCTTAAAACGTTTAGAACATTTACAATACTCAATTCTAAGCCCTGGAGAACATAATGAATCATTTTGTCAAAGGTAAACAGGTGCACAGATATTTTCAGCCTAGGATGAAATCATACCTCGCTTGTTTTTTGTGCCATTCTTTTTGGCTATCATAAGTTCCTGCTCTATTCTTTTCTCCAGGTAGTCTTGTTTCTTCGTCAGCATTTCTTCGGTTTCCCGAAGTTTGTGAATGGCCTCTTGGGGTGAAGGTCCTCCCCGCGACCGGTGGTGTTTGGACTTCGAGGAGCTCGATGAGCTCGATGAACTCGAGCTGGCGCCCCCCTTGAATAGTTTCGTGAATTTGCTCATTTTCGCAGCTTTTGGTGTAAACTGCGTAGGGAACTACAGTGTAGGCCTTCGCGAGCTCCCCCAGCCTCTGTGTCCTGCTTTACAATGTTTCTACAGGCGGGTGTTTTACGAGCAGATTTTCCTGCTCGGCGGCTTTGTGCTTTTTCAAATCAGACACACCTTTCACCATTGTACCTGAGTGACGTAGCCTATTGACACCCATAGACAGTTAAAGAAAGCTGACGCCTGACGTCTTCTTCTTCTTCTGATTTTTATTGGCGGATGACAACCAATTTAAGGTGCATTACCGCCACCCACCAGACTGGTAACGGAACAGTAGATTATTGACACTTTACACCCTCTCCCCTTTTTGAAGTTGGCAAATAAACGGATAAGAAAAAGTAAAAAAACAAAAACAAAACAGAACTGTGCTGAATTATAATGGAAGTAAATACTTTCTCACAAAATTGAATCGGCCGTTAAACAATTATTTTTGCAGTCCAAGCGTGAGACCAAGTGAAAAAAAACTCAGTGACGTAGCTAGTTTTTCTGTCGGGATTAGGGTCAAAGTTCGTGTTGACATCCGCAGACCTACGGCTATCTAATGGCTGAAATAGACATTGGGAAGCATTGTCAAATCGATTCCTGCAATCAGAAAGGTCCGTTACATCTTCATCTGAGTGACTTGGAGCAAAGATATTAGCCTATGATATTCTTCTGCCTCATGTGTTAACCGAGCGGTTTTTTAGCTTGGTTAGCCTGTCAGCTAGCAGCTAGCTGGCATTTATATTAGCTATGCTACTGTTGGTCAGTAACTAGCTAGCCAACTAACCGCTTACTAAATAGTTAAAGTCGTGGTCGGACACCGATGTTCACCCTTCTAACCATTTAGAAGGGTCGTATATAGAAACGTTTATCAAGTTATTGCAGTTATTGCAGCCTCCAGTATGTTGCAGCTATTTGATTTTGGAAGAGTTGGCGAACAATGAGGTGTCTGTGTTTTGCAGTTTGTTGTTGAATTCAGCTCAGATACTAACTGTATTTGTTCTCTACTTTCTTTTTTTAGATTTTCTTCCATTTGTTTGTGATCTTTGCAGTGGTATTTTCTGGTAAGAATCCCCCAGGTCCCATTTCACACATGCAAACCCTGAAATGATATAGACATTAGGGGTGGGCGTATTGATCTAAATATCGATAGTATCGATGCCAACGCTGGTATTGGT
>NC_045754.1:10050635-10074950 GCF_008692095.1 Etheostoma spectabile | reverse complement strand
CAACTGTAATTGAATCGATATTTTAATTTAGATATCTCTCCTCTACGTTCACTATACTGTGCTTGTGTCTTCCACTTTCCTGAGCAAACGCCGCTTACACATCTTGGCCCACATTGCTCCTCCTCCCCCTCCTTCTCTCTGCTGTGATTCGTTGTTGTGTCGTCACGTGACTCACTGACACAACGCGCAGAGGAGCAGGGACTCGCTGTATTCATTCTACAGTGCCTATAACTAATAATTTTGTGCACTTCAATACATTATAAAAATATTGCCTAAAGAATTGATCATTCATTCACCTCAGAAATAATGAATGCTCTCCCCTACACAAAAGTATTTTTTTAAGTAAAAAGTATCGTATTGGTATCGGTATCGGCAATACAGACCCTATATGTATTTGGTGTCGGATCGATACCAAATTTTGCAGTATCGCCCACCACTAATAGACATTGCCCGGAGTAGCTCTGTAATGAGAACGCAAATGAGTTACTTTAGGTGATAAAATAGTTACATCACACTGTATGAAAACTCATCTTGAAGAAAGACAACATTTTACTGCCTTAAAACATTATAATTTGCATAATCACTAGTAACCATAATCTAATATTATCAGGTGATTTTGGCTCATCACAGTTATATTGGTATATAAGCATATTCAATTGTTTGTCCACCAGGGACCACCAACCAGTTTATTTCTTAAATGTTAAATCTCCACTCAGTACATATCTTAGTCAATGTTATGTGTTCATGTAAAATAAAATGCATATTTGTGGATATAGTATAGCACAAAAAATGTTAAAATAAAGTATGTCATGAATTTACTTTGATACTTTTCACTTTCTCATGTTCTATTTTTGATAAAATATCTTTTTGTTTCGGACAGCCTTGAGCACAGAAGCAGAGAGGCCCATTCATGTTCAGAGGTACACAGTGTTGTTGATTGCATATTCCAAATGTCCTTCTGTGATAAGATTACTACTGGGACATGTCTTCCTCTGTTCCTCCGATACTTAGATACTGGCTGGGTTGATTTATAATTTCCTTTGACCTTTTCCAGGAGCCAGTGAAAAGGGAATCCCGGACCGTGGGTAGCAGTACAAGTTATCCATGCTCATTTCAAGACTGCAAGGGAAAAGAATTGTTACCAGTAATATGTCTGCAGTGTGAAAAACATTTCTGTTTGGCGTAGGTTTACAGTTTCTTCTCTTTTTCTTTACCCTTTTATATAAAGCAACAGAACCCATGTTGATCTGTACATTGCGTCCTCCTAGCTCATATACTTCATACAGAAGCAGTCAAAGGAAAGGGATTACTACATTGCCCTCATTATGTACAGTATATTACTATTTTATTAATTAAACTGGTAAATTGAATAGTTTCTATTTCTCTTGTTCTGCCTTATAGTCATCGCCATCAAGATGATCACAAGTGTGAGAAGTTGGAAATCCAAAAGCCTCGAATGGCAGCCACAAAAGAGCTGGTGCAAAAGATTGTTGGTAAGTAACCGTGTAGTTCAGTCACTGGGAGTTGCTACCTTGACATAATTTCTTCTGTGATTTCATATTTGTCCACATGGGATTAGTATTAAACAAAGTGCTTTCATCTTTGTCATTACTTAACATACATCTGGTGGTGGTGATAGCACAGTGGATATGACACATGACTTTGGTGTGGGAGATCTGGGTTTGATTCCAACTGCAACACATCAATCAATGTGTCCCTGAGGAAGACACTAAACCCCTAGTTGCTCCAGAGGCGTGAAATCTTTGATATATAGCAATTGTTCAGGCCGTTTTATGCTTCTGCGTCAAATGGACAGCGTACCCCCGCAGACCCCTCACCGTAGCCTCACAAGCACCTCTCTAAAAAGGTTACTACACGTTGTTTCTCTCACTAGGAGTCTTGAGTCAGTACTTGCTCCAAAGCCAATTGCTGTCACTCTCTTACTTCTCTCTATACCACCCACCCCCCCCCCCCCCTCCTCCACAACACACACACACACACCCACACACCACACACACACACACACACCCACACACACCACAACACACACATGCTGGCTCAACCACACACTAGTGCAAAAGTATAAACACCAGGCTACTTACGTAGGCTACTGTGAAAAGCTCTGCGGGGAGCCTCCGCAGAAGCATAAAACGGCCTTAGGTCGCTTTGGATAAAAGCGTCAGCTAAATGACATGTAATGTAATGTAATGTAATGTAATCTGTTAGCATTTCCTCAACCTACTTATATTTGGAATGTGTTGCTATTCTTCTCTTGTGACTACCCAGAGTCAAAGGACAAATGTCGAAGTAAAGCACGCAGAGGAGCAAAGAACAGTGCAACTGCAGCTAAGGTAGCATTAATGAAACTGAAGCTGCATGCTGCAGGAGACAAGGGGCTGCCACAGGTAAAATCTTAGCTTTCTTGATTTTATTCATAAATAGTTGGATATAACTTTTTATTTTGATATTATCTACAGTGTTTGTTTATTATTTTGTCCAACTGACTACTTCCTCTCCTTATTTGGGCTTTCTAGACAGAAAGAACCTATTTTCAGGTGTATCTTCCAAAAGGATTCAAAGACTCCAGCCAACCCATGTTCTTCTGTTCCAAATGGAGTGTTGGAAAAGTGGTGGATTACGCAGCCTCCCTCGCTAGTCTCAAGAACAACAATAATGTACTGACGGCTAAGGTAACAGATAGCAGGGGTAGTGTCATTGATAATAGCAATAGATTTTAACACACAACTACCAATACATCCCTCAATTCCTTGAACTTTCTTTATTTGTCTTTCTGATAACTTTTACTTCCTAAAATGAGATTTAAAACAAGACGACTATGAAGCTCAAATTGAGGGTTCCTCCTTAACTATGCATAAATGTATAGAGGTGTATAGAAGTCTTGTTTACACACTTGAAATGCTGGTGTTGGCAGCAAGCAAGAACTTTGTTTACAAAAAGCAGGGTTAACCAGTGTTACATGTTTTGCATGTCAATGGGGTTACAGCCACAAATAAGCATGAATGCTACAAAAAGGTTACTGTACATAATGTCTGTGTATTTTCACAGCTACCTACACTTATATAGCCAATAACGTGGGAAGTTCCTTAGTGACGCTTTATTTGCTTTTTAACACAAAACAGAGGATTCTTCTCATAACACAAAGGATTTCCATATATTGCTAATCTAAGAGGCCATCTTTTCTGCCAAGTGTAATTAATATGTAAACTTACATTCAAATATTCCTGAAAAAAAGGATTTCATGTATTTTCTTGAATGAGTCTTAACAGCGTGTCTCTCTGCTCTCTATTTGCAGAAGCTGCGGTTATGTCATCCTCAGACAGGTGAGGCTTTCCGGATGGACGACACCCTGCACTCGCTGCTGGCTCACACAGAAACTCCCCTGTACAATGGGGGTAATGTGATCCTGGAGTACCTGGACAATAAGTGCACAGGCCTGGAGAATGTTTCAGACTATGTTACTCAAACTTAACGAACCAGTGCCAGTTACTACATGGAAGATTTCCGTTTGGGATTTATTAAGTCAATAAAATGTTCTTTTGGCATGTTGATAGTAAGTGTCAAGTTGTATTAAAAATACTTATGAATGGTGACATGACACCTAAACTGACTTAATTAATGCCTCGTCAAATTTGCTGTCCAACATGACAACCCAGGTGGGACTTGAACCCACAATCCCCAGCCATGGAGGATGATGCCTTATCCATTAGACCAGTGGGTCACATAGCTTTTAAGTGTATACTTTTGTATAAAACTTTTATTGTAGTTTTACTTTGGTCCTATCTGCTATTTATTTTTCATTTAGTAAGTATCTATGATTTTGCTGCATGCTTGAGGCTATGATAAGTCTTTAATTAAGTCATACCATTTTTACACTGCCACATTCACAGTGCAACAACACAACAAGAAATACAATTGGATAAAACACACATGGCAAAGACAAAATAAATAAATGAAGTCTCAAAATCAACACAAATGAAATGCAGGAAACTGGTTCGCAAAGACAATATATAATTTAATAATTAAGAAAAATTAAATCCAAAACAAGTCAGTCATTATTTAAACTACGCATTTTAGACGTATGTATAAGTATTTCAATGGTTCCATTGAATGTTCTAATCCTTGACAGGTAGGAATCGAATAGTGAACGTACATATCTCAAACACAAGCAAACAACTCTGAGTTTGCGGGTTTTGTTCTACCACATACGTTGCGATAAGCAGCAAAAGATATGACACGGTTGGCCTAGGAAATGATCGAACAAAATGTAACCAATCATATTAGTTGTCATTAATATGTACAGCCAATCACGAGATGGCTTTAGTAAAAGTGGGCGTATACATTAGCCAAGCGTTTATAATAGAAAAGGGGCTGGGTTACCATACAGTAGATTCCGTTGATTTCATGAGAGTGGATGTGTTGTTAAGGTTATCGAAGATTTGCATAAACAACGCGTTTCGGTGAATTATTCGACTAGGTAGCTCGTTAGTTGCTACTTTTCTGATCGAGTCGCTTAGAAAAAGGCGACTTGATTTAGCTAACACGAGCCTCTTTGTAAAATCAGGTCGAAAGGGATGCCGCTGCAGACAGACTCCGACGGACGCCAACAGTCTTTGGATTTAATCTCATCGCATTTAATCGGGAAGAGCAGTTTTCCAATACATTTAAAAGGCCTCAGAATAACACATTCTCGACCGAGTGCTTTTGTAAGATGTTTAAGATCGAGTGCGAATTAATAGCGCAGCTGAGAAGTAAAAGCGTTAATAATTAGTAAGCTAACCGCTAGCTAACGTTAGCTTGTCATCAACAAAGCGGGGGTCGTAATCTTTTGCTTTAGAGTAACCAGTTCGGTTAACGAGTGTTTCCACGGTTTGACTTTTGAACCCGCTGTTTCCTGCCTGTGCTGAAAATATTGCTCGGTAAGTGAATTAGCTATGTTTCAACATCGATGTACTGAACCAGGAAGACGATTTGTTAACTTGTACTGAACGGGGTGGGGGAGGGGCAGTGGTATAATAAAAGAGGAAATTGTGTTTTGAAGTAAAAACTTGCCCTCACGGGGCGCTGTTGCACCGCCGTTCTATTTATTTACAACAGCGGTTGTTTGTCTGGCAGTTTAGAAGCATATCATTTATTTTCTGACGTCCGTTGGTTAGCTAGGCATTGAACGATACAAACCGTTGCTACTGTGTTACAAGTGACTAACATTTTCTTGCTTTTTTTGGTCACAGACAGCAATGAAACTTTTGGAAAGCTCCAGCTTTGAAGCCCTCAGCTCCCGGCTGTGTGTTGAAACAGGAGAGTCTCGCATCCTTGGCAGGTAAGGGCCATAGCCTTAAGATAGATTGTATTGCAACATTAACAACTGAGCCCACTATTGGCATATACTATTGTTACATGTTTATAGGAACAAACAGTAATCGTATTACTACTTATTATAAATGGAGCCTATACAGGCTTTTAGTCGGGGGATCTGCTGCGCTCAGACACCACACAAACTCCAGCTTTAGTTTGACACATGCATACCTCACATGCACGATATTTGTGCATGCACAGGTCACCTCAGGTGTGTTTGTGTGAGCTTTACAGCTTCTATTTCAGTAATGCAGACTTAGTGACTGAACAGGAACATCGACTTGACAGTCAGACATTTGATTAGACCTTGTGTTTATACCACAGTAAGAGCCACTGAAGTGTTGAGCATTTATTGTAAGCAACCTCTAACTTGGCTGATGGTTTCCTTGTCTGGTATGATATCACGAAACAAGAATTGAGTGTGTGTGAAAGGTGTGTCTGGTTCAGAGATCTCTGACTCTGTTTATTAACAGGGGTAGTAGAGCAAATGAGTACCTGCATGTTATGCAACATAGTGACAACAGACTACTAACCTTAAAGCCCCCCTTCAAAACATATACTGAAAGTTGCTAGCTAATTGACTGACTGTGCAGATTTTTGACTTAGCAAACTGTTTTAGGTTATGTAAGGTCTTCAGCAGGGTTGTGGTTACAGTGACTGTATAGTTACATAAAGGGCAGTGGGTTGTAGAGTTATGCAGCCTAGTCTGAGTGCAGGGTTTTGAGTGTGGGTGGTAAAACAGAGCTTCTGTACTGTTTGTGACCTGAAGTGACGCACAGCATGGTGTCCTCTCACACAACTCTGTGGTTATTTTGGATACCCTTGTGGAGAGTGTAATTTGAGTGTATGTACATGCACACATAAACACATACAATAATACTGCATGTTAGCTGAGTGCTGCTGAAGCGGCCAAGGCTGCTGCTGTTGGGCTGCTTAGAGGATTAGTGAGAAAGCCCATCATAGCAGCATGACCTGCAGGCTGAAAACTAACTTAACTAAAAATTGACCCACCAGGCTTCCAGCAGATTTCACATGAATAGAAAAGATGAAAATAAAACCATAATAATGCACTGCACTTAAGACAAGTTGCATATTGCTTCACATACACAAAACAATACAGTAATATAATAATAAACCGTACATAAATGGCTAGTCCAATAAATACATGAACACACAATATGTAAGCAAGCTAGTGTTAGAGTTTTGTACAGATGTTAACAGAGCCTGTTGCTTCTGTAGCTTTATTGAAGTAACCTTTTTCGTGTTGACAGTCTTCACTCGGCTCCGGTGTCAGCTCGTTCGTCTAGTTACCGACAGTGTTGTGTCGGCAGGTCAGCTGTGTTGTATATGGAAAACCAGGGCAGTTATTTCCACTGCTACCCGATGTCCCTATAATTAGGCTGGCAAGGCCGGTCAGGGTCTCAGTCTGTCTTAAGTTGCACAACCTCTGCTCTTACGTAACCCATGTAGGTGGGAGGTGGCATAATAAACAACTCCACACCAGTCTGCTCCACTCACATATCTGTATACAGTGCAGCTGACGCAGAAACATGAAAGGGCATGTGTGACATTTTTGTGCAGATAGTGGCTCCCAGTGAAAAGACGAGGTCTATTTTGACAGTTATGGATAATAGAGCTTTTGCAGTCCAGTTTCCACTCTGTGAATGCTTTTAATAAATTCAATACCAAATCATATCTGTTTTCCCCCAAATAATAACACTGCAGACAGGTGTTGAAAGTTGAAAATTTACTAAATATGTTAAAGCGCTGAAGACCACCAAAATACAGGAATGCATTCTGCGGGTAGAGAGGTACATTTGTTGAAATGAAATGCATTAAGATGCCCTGATATGCCCCTGATATGTTATGTAATGGGCTTTCAAAGTAATCGTGAGGGATTTGGCAAACATTTTCACTCATCTAAAATCTCTTTCATTATGTTTACAGCACACACGTTAATGGCATGAATAGTATCCACAAAATATCATGATTTATTCATATTGTCTTTGCCCTGCAGGATGGAGAGCTACTCCTGTAAGATGGCAGGTGACGATAAACATATGTTCAAGCAGTTCTGCCAGGAAGGGGAGCCGCATGTCCTGGAGGCCCTCTCTCCCCCGCAGTCCACCAGCGCCACCAGCCCTTCACAGTGAGTTCTCCAGTCCATGATGAAGGATGAAGCAGTGTGGTCATTGACTCTTGCATTATTCAATAGTTAGAAAAGATCATTAAGGATTCAAGCCTTTCTATTTAATTTCCTTTTCCATTGTGTTTCTGTGCAGGCTGGGGAAGAGCAGTGAGGACGGGGAGAACCCCCTGAGTGACAAGTGTTGCAGGAAGACTCTTTTCTACCTCATCACCACGCTCAACGAGTCCTTCCGGCCGGACTATGACTTTAGCGCCGCACGGGCCCACGAGTTCAGCCGAGAGCCCAGCCTCAACTGGGTTAGTATGCTGCTGAGTCTGCCTTCTGAAGCACAGAATATAATTCTTCCCAGTTACTTTTATCATAACATAGGGACATTTTTTTAAAATTTATTTTAATAATTATTTGACCATGTCCTCTTTCCAGGTGGCTAATGCAGTAAACAGCAGCTTGTTCTCAGCTGTGGGAGAGGAGTTCAACTCTCTGGGGCCGGAGCTGTGGAACGCCATCGATCAAGAGATCAACCTGCAGAGCTGTGACATTTACAGGTAGGCCCGTGTGTGCACAAACGCGTGCATGTATGTATTTATAACAGACAATGTATGCTGCTGAAAGTCCTTTTTTAGTATCAACTTCAGCCCCTTTTAAGGTGTCTTAATATTCGTTCTTAGCTACAACCCTGATCTGGACTCAGACCCTTTTGGTGAAGAGGGGAGCCTCTGGTCCTTCAACTATTTCTTCTACAACAAGAAACTCAAGAGGATTGTATTCTTCACATGTCGCTCTGTCAGGTCAGCCGACACATCCTCAACACACATGATAAATATAAGTGTTTTATGTAGATAAATATGAAGTTTGATTCCCAAATGGTAATCAGATAACAATAAATAAATACATACAAGTGCAGTGTGTAAAAGAAAGGACATATCCAATAACATCATGTATAAATCTTTGCAGCGTCTTGAGTGGGTATGGCCGGGATTGTCTTGACAATGAGCTGGACATGGAGCTGGATGATGAAGAGGAAATGGACGGCTTCACTGAGGACAGGTTAGACTGTTATTGATAATTCTGATTCACAAAATTGTCAAGTCATTGGATTTGGCTTCTTTAAAGTGTAAATAGGAATGATGCAGGAGGTGTTTTGCTAGTATTACAGATTTCTCCAACAACTTTTGATTTGAGTTTATTTTTGCATACTTCTCTTTTTCTCCTAGGTTTCCCAGAGCTCTGTGCGTGTGAATTTTCCTGATGGACACGCCTCGGCCAAAGAATATCTAGGCTTTCCTCTTCCCATTTTCGCCCCATGCACCTTTTTTATTTAATTTTAATTACTTTTTTTTTTTTTGATTTTGCTGCCTCATCCAAAGCCATTTTCATGCTTTAGACTAATGCATGTTTGAAGCCTTCTCTTCTGCTGGCAGTGAACTGTGTATTGTGAGCTGGTGGACATCTTTTAAAGACCCTGCGGTAACTTTAAAACTCGTTCTTTCTCCAGTGTGGATTTTGGCAGCTCCAACCCCAAATGGCAAACATATATATATATATATATATATATATATATATATATATATATATATATATATCTATATATATATATATATATATATATATATATATATATATATATATATATATATGGGCTTCTCTACACCTGCCACATTTCCATATAGACCGATCACAGACGTTTGAGAGAAGGTCTTGTAATAAATAAGAGGCCATCAAAGACTGCAAGTGAACGGAATGTCTTGCAAATGATGTCAAAAAAGAAGAACAGAAAACACCAGCATCAATGAAAACTGACAGATTAAGACTGGGATATTCCTACCTGAGAATGGGCACAGCTGGGTCCATGGAAACCCAGTTACGACTGACTTACTGATTAGCTGAGAACTCGCCTGTTGTTTCATCCTTTGCTATTTTTGTGTGTTGCTTTTTTACGTGTTTTAACAGTGATGTAACTGTGAGGACTTTTTCAGCACTGCGTTTGAAATGTAATAACACTGCATTTATAACTGAAACTTATATTATTGAATCTTATAACTGCGAACGCTCGTCTGTACTTTAGACAGTAGGGCAAGGCCAATACAACTATTGGCACCTGGATTGCAGCTTAGAAAACATATCCGCTTTAACAAATGTTCCATTCTTTTGTTTTAATTCACTGTTATCCAGTTGCGTGATTAATTTTTGTTGTCTGAATCCTGTATTTTTTTTTTCATTGTTTCCCTGATCTGTTCCTCGATAACCCCTATTTCTAAAGGTTTGTCTTGCCAGTGTTTTTCTTTGCTCAGTGCAAAGACTTTAATGAAAGTGAATGTATAGTACAATTTAGAGGAACAAAACATTACAGTTAAATGGCTGATTATGTTGTACATTATTTTTTTATGTTCCTTACAAGTGGTTAGAGTTATGTCTTTTCTTGACTGCTCTGTGCTTTGTTTGATTGGCCGATATATTGCAGATGTGAATAAAGTGGTGTTTGAAATCATACTTCGCTTGGCCCTTCTCTTAGAAAGCAGTATATAGTCACTAAAATCACCTGGGCACTTTTTTTAGAGGACACATGGGGAGGTAACATTTGACATACTATGACATATTACTTTTTATGATGTGCTATGTATATATGACTCATGATTTATTATGACATACTATACTAAGAATGTTTTGCGACTTTTACATGACATACTTAACTAACTTCATGACATACTACATTGACTATTTTAAAGACTTCTGTATTTTGTGATATATACATATTATGACGTTTTACAACATACCTTTTTATGATTTAAAAAAAAAAAAAAAATTTACATACTATACCAAGACTTTTTGGACTTGTTGGTGCATATCATATTGTGACTTTCAATCATATACTATACATTGACATTTTATCACATACTTTTTATGCCATACAATACAACTTTTTTATGACATACAGTGAAGGGGATAAAGGATTTGATCTCCTGCTGATAGTGTACATTTTTCCACTGACAAAGAAATGATCAGTCTATAATTTTAATGGTAGATTTAATTGAACAGTGAGAGACAGAACAAAGAAATCCAGAAAAAAACATATGTATTTGACCCCTCTGCAAAACATGACTTAGTACTTGGTGGAAAAACCCTAGGTCAGACATTTCTTGTAGTTTCCACCAGGTTTTAGCACACATCTCAGGAGGGATTTTGTCCCACTCCTCTTTGCGGATCTTCTCTAAGTCGTTAAGGTTTTTGAGGCTGACGTTTTGGCAGCTCGAACCTTCTGCTCCCTCCACAGATATTCTATGGGATGAGACGATGGAGACGGGCTAGGCCACTCCAGGTCCTTAATGTGCTTCTTCTTGAGCCACTCCTTTGTTGCCTTGGCCTTGTGTTGTGGGGCATTGTCATGCTGGAATACCCATCCACGACCCATTTTCATTGCCCTGGCTGAGGGAAGGAGGTTCTCACCCAAGATTTGACGAAACACGGCCCCCGTAAATCGCCCCTTTGATGGGGAGAAGTTGTCCTGTCCACTTAGCAGAAAAACACCCCCAAAGCATAATGTTTCCACCTCCATGTTTGACGGTGGGGGAGGTGTTCTTGGGGTCATAGGCAGCATTCATCTTCCTCCAAACACGGCGAGTTGAGTTGATGCCAAAGAGCTCCCTTTTGGTCTCATCTGACCACAACACTTTCACCCAGTTGTCCTCCGAATCATTCAGATGTTCAATGGCAAACTTCAGACGGGCATGTGTATGTGCTTTCTGGAGCAGGGGGACCTGCGACCTCCTTCATGGCGTAGTGTGTTACCATTACCAATTGTTTTCTTGGTGACTATGGTCCCAGCTGACTTGTGCTCCTTTCCCTTTGAAGTGTCACATATATAAGTAGCGGTCTGGGCGGAGTTACAGTACCAACTCCTTCAGCTGCAGGGCTTCCGAGAAGGCTGCTCATGTGTATTCTCGGCTGTAGCTCCTCGATGATTCCTCCTTGATGCTCAGTCCTCGAGGACAAAGTAAGAGCTTTGAGACGGCCTTCACTGTGGAGGGACAGAACAACATCCAGTTCAGCCAAGGACCGAGGAGTCGGGGAGCTATAAAATAAGGGGGATGAGATTCAGCCTGTGACTTTTTTCCACAGTAGTTCAACATATATATTATAGGCCTACTAGGAGTTTTTTCCAATTTTTCCACACACTATACCATGCCTTTTGCCGACAGACAATGCTATGACTTTTATCCCCTTTTTTCGACACACACTGCATTTTGACTTGAAGATGATAATTATGATGACAATAAGATGACGATGAGATGACTATCAACAAATTTGTTTGTTGTTGACGACAGGGAATGACAGGTCTCCTTGACGACAATGTACCTACTGTAAGCTATACTGTAATCTGTTGTGTTTGTGCGTTTTGTACATGTTTCTATGTTTTACGCCTTCTAGGACACAAATTGTCCTCCGGGACAAATGTTAAATTGATCGATTGATTGATTGATTGATACTCTAGAATGACTTTTTCCCACTTTTTTCGACATACTATACTGTGACTTCTACTTTTTGAAATACTTTACTACAGCATTTTTCAATATACTATGACTTTTTTCCACTTTAAAAAAAAATGTTGTATGACTTTTTTCAACATACTATCCTATGAATTTTTTCCACTTTTTACGACATACAATACTATGACTTTTCGACAAATTCACTATGACTTTTTTCGATAGACTATGCTATGACTTTATTCGGCATACTGTAATGACTTTTTACACTTTTTTTTCAACATGCTCACACTGCATTTTGACATTTTGTTGTTATTGGTGATGATGATGATAGGATGACAATAATGTAGTTTGTTGTTGTTGACGATAGGGAATGATATGTTATATTAATGATAATTTACCTATTGTAAACTACACTGTACTCTGTTGTGTATGACCATTTCATACATGTATCTGTTTTGATATTGTATGCCTGCTGCAACACAAATTGCCCTCTAAGACAAATAATAAATTGATTGATTGATTGAGACAATGACTTTTTTCCACTTTTATCAACATATTATACTACGACTGTTTTTCCACTTTTTTCACATATGACTAAGATACTATATATTTTTTTGACATATTATGACTGTTTTGACATTCTGTATTATGACTGTCTTCCACTTTTTTCGAAGTACTATTAAATTGACTTTTTTGACATACTATACTATGACAATTTTCAACATACATAATAGTATGACTTTTTTCCCACTTTTATCGACATACTGTAACTTTTCTTCCACGTTTTACAACATACTGTACTATATTATGGCTTTCTTCTACTTTTTCGTTATACTGTACTATGACCTTAGTGTCATGCCATACTAAAATTTTTTCGACACTTTTTCCCACTATCTTTGACACACCATGACATACTATACTATGACTATTTCCATTTTTTTTTAAACATGCTATACTATGACATTTTTCAACATATTATACTATGAATTTTTTCAACATACTACTCTATGACTTTTTTTTGACGTACTACAAGTATGATTTTTTTTCAACATATTGTACTATGACTTTTTTCACATACTATTCTAGACCTTTTTTTTTCAAAATAGTATACTATTACTTTTTTATTACTTTTTTTGACGTACTATACTGCGACTTTTTTGACATACTTTACTGGGATTTCTTTTCTTCATTTTTCAACACAAACAAACCACAGGCAATACTATACAATGATTTGTGTTTAAAGACACACTATACTATGTATTTTTATATATATATATATAATATAGTATAGTATGACTTTCCCCACTTTTCTTCATGCTATACTATGACTTTTTTTGAAATACTATAGTATGTTTAGCCTATTTTTACTTTCAGGCCAAAGCATTCCATATGATATACTTTGAGTGTTGCTGTATGCTGGAGGACGAGATGGGGCTGCCAAGTAAAGCCAAGTGTACACTATGACTGTTTTTCAACTTTTATCAACATACTATACTATGACTATTTTTCCACTTTTTTTTTAACATATTATATATTACTATGACTATTCTTCCACTTTTTACGACATACTATACTATGACTTTTTTAACATATTATACTGTGACTTTTCCACTTTTGTCAACATACTATGGGGCTACCAAGTAAAGCCAACTGTACACTATAACTTTTTTTTTCCACTTTCATCACAATACTATGACTTTTTTCAGCATACTATACAATGACTTTTTTTAACATACTATACAATGCAATGACTCATGTTGTAGAATCAGCTAGCAGTGCTCCATTATAATATAATAATGTAATAAAGAGTTGGATTGTTGCTTGAATAAAGGACCTGCAGTAGCGTTCATTCTCGCAAATATGGTGTACAGCCTGCTGCTGCAGGAGCTGCTCACAGTCTTGTGCAGGGGGGGGGGGGGGGAGGTTGTTACCCGTGATTGATGCCAGCTTGGCCAAAATCTTCCTCTCCCCCACTTCCTCTAAAAAACCAACTGAAGTCATAGTGTGGTGGTGTCAAAAAAAAAGTCATTGAAAAGTCATTGTATAAGTAAAAAAAAAAAAAAGTAATAAAAAGTCATAGCATAGTATGTAGAAAAAAATACAAGAAAACACAGTATAACATGTCAGAAAAGTTATAAAAAGTCATGGCATAGTATGTCAAAAAATATATATATTAAAAAGTCACTTTATAGTTTATCAGAAACAACTCAAAGAATGTCACAGTATGATATGTCCAAAAAGCCATTTTCACACCTAGCCTGGTTCTTCTCTTTCAAAACAGTAAACAATCACTAAAATCATCTTGTTGGGCACTTTGTCCAGTGGAAAGTTGGCAGGAAGGTAACATTTTTGGCCCAAGCTTGTAAGTACATGTTAAGTATGCTATTCCTTCTACCCCAACCTAGAATTTTATTTTCAAATATGCTGAAAAAGAAACATCTATTCAGGCTCAAAGTTAAAAACAAACCTTTATTGACATACAGTACATGACCCAGAGCGGACACCACCACGCTGACAGTATAAGACCAGTTCCCTTGCTTTGTGAGATCAAGGCCAAAGCTGCAAACCTTAATGCTGCAAAGGGTCTGAGGGCTGCACAATTCACCATTTTTCCTCTTAGTGTAAAAATACCTTGTCCCACAACAACCTATACTCTAGAGATCCAGAGCCACCTCCTGACCAAGATGGACCACTTCTGTTTTGATTCAATGAAACTCATGCACCTCCTCTTTTTTGGCCAGTGTGGAACTTGCAAAAGGTAGACATGGTTTCAAAGTGACACATGCATAGATCTGTTACCAAGTTCAAGGAATTCTTATACTGGATAAAGAGTTAAACAAGGGTAAAAAAATCATGGGCAAAATAATTCATTCACATACAATCCTCCACACACTCACATCAACATAATTAAGGCCGAGGTTCAATTATTTGAACTATATGATGGCCAAAATATTAAGTAAAGATCATCTTATTGCCACTAAACCCCCTGAACCTCTGAAGTCCAGGATGGTTGATGACGAGTAACAACTTCTCCATAGATGTGTAGCATTGATGGTGGCTTATTCTGCTCCCTTTGTTCAAAGTACATGTTTAAAGTGGAATATGCGCCAAAAAGGCTGCAGAAAATAAAAGATACTGTTTATATAAAGATGCAATGGATCAGTAATACACCTGCAGAGCACCAGTGAACATCTGCTAATACAAAACGGGTCTAGATGCTAAGTTGCCATGAGCACACCTGCACTCCCTATAAAAGCAAAAAAATGACAATGCATCATTGACAAAACATAGTGTATGAAATTTAAAATACTGTTATTAAAACGGAGCAACTTGCATTTTAAATAATGTTTCAGCCATTTAATGCCTTGAAAAAATTAGTTAAATGGCTAAACTAAGGGTCCATTTAAAAAAAAAAAGGAAAAAAAAAGTTTGCATGCCAAAACACTGAAGTACAGGTTCAAAGTTAATAAAGAGATTCAAAATTTACCAAATTCCGATATCGCACCAATAACTTCATTTGTGAGAGTAACCACCAACAAAGTAGCTTATGAAACTGAAATCCTTTGTGACAGATCATGCTTCTGCTATAAATGAGAACGAAAAAACAAACATTAGAACTGAAAAACTCCCTAGTGCCACCATTCACACCTGGTTTTACAATACTGCTTGTAATCCCTTTGTTTGTCCTGTCAATTTTTACCTGAACATGATCAAACTTATATAGAGGCAAAAAATAATGTTAATAATAATAATAGAGCTGCACCAACGTGATGTCTATGGCATTCTCTTGATTGGATATGGTGTGACGTAACATGATATGTATGTAGTGTAAATCATGTCCAGTGCAGCCTTGCTTTGCACTTGGACATACTCTTAACTTATTGAAATGATCCTCTTCTCCTCCTTTCCTGTAAAAGTCTCGTTCTAGATAACCAGATGGGTTCATTAGTTCTGGTTACGTTCCCATCGACTGGGAGTGACACCCGTTTCCACTGTAACAATTAAGCTGTGGAAGGTGCCGATGCCCCTCTGTCTTGTGCCGTCTTCAGAGGTCCAAGTCTAAGTTTGTCATTAAAAAAATAAAAAGTTACAATAAGCCAGTAAGGGTTGTTGCCACCGTGTGGGTGGTGCAGGTAGTCAGGCCATCGGCGGCTGAGGGAGGGGCTATCTGAGTCCAGCCCTCGAGGTCATCCACTCAAGGCCTTGGCATAAACTGGAAAAACAGTGACGATGCATCAGAGAAAAAGTTTAAGACCTTAGACAGAAACTTTATTTAAATGGGAGTTTATACTTGGCAGTTTTTTCCCCTGGCTGCACTAAATATTTATAATTTACTAGTGCTGGGTAGAAAAAGCTCAATTGTGCTGAGAAAAGCTGTGAAGCCTTAGGGCTTTAAACTCTGCACACACAGTGACATCTGGTGGTTTACAGAACTCATAGCAGCCCTTTACGGCTGGTTTCAATCTGTGAAATAAAGTCCAAGACGCTTATGTGTTAATAATTAATTGTATTATACTTTTGTTCACAAGTGGTGCAGTAAATGCACATACTATTGAGCAATATGTTAGATTAAAATAAGAAATAAATGCCATAATATTTTTGTTGTACACCTTACTGGAGTGGAGCAGGCCCAGTGTCCACTGGGGGCTCATGTGTTTAACTTCATGGTTGATCGCTGTATGACATCTTGCAGGAATCGCAAAGTAATGTGATTTGATTCAAGAAAGATATTGATTAATATATTACTTTCATAACTCTATTACTTGATAACGGATGGATATATATATATGTTTCTATACTTCTGATGTCTTTCTAGTGCACATTAATGTATTTCTATTATTCTGCTCTCTTTTTATCCTAGTTACAGTGTGTGCATAAACAACTTCTTATAACCAGAGTTTTTGCCTTAATATACTTGAAAAAACTCAAGCTTGCAAAAAAAAGAGAACAACTCGCTAAAGATTTTTTTTTAAGATCTTTTAAAAACGTCTGTAGAGTGAGCATAACTCTAGGTCGTTTGGCAGTTGGACATGGTTGTCTAATCAGTGAATTGATTGAAATCCTGGAAGCGTATCACTCAGTACACATACATACAATACACATCAACATATGTCTCTTACCCCTCTCCTGTAAGTGCACAGCAGGACTGTATGTGCCAGGGGTGGTCTTTGATGGAGCTCAGGGTGAGGTATTTGGAGATCTCTGCCGCAGACATACAGTCCTTCATATCCTGCTTATTGGCAAATATCAACACAGCTGCTTTCCGCAGGTCCTGAGGGGAGAACACAGAGAACAATGAAACCATAACCACGCTTTCTGCCACCTTTTGAAGCTGTAAACAATGTAGCGGGGTGAAAAAGTCTATCACAGTCCAAAAAAACAAAACAAAAAAAACAGGGTCTGTGTCAGCTTCTATTTCCTTACAAAGATGTGTTAAGATGGGAGTTTTACCTCATGAGCCAACATCCTGTAGAGCTCCTCTTTAGAGATGGCCAGCCTCTCTCGGTCTGTGCTGTCCACCACCAGAATGATGAACTGCAGAGTAGGAACCAAAAATCTCACAGACTGACCTCTTTTCAAAAAGACATTTACAGCAGTAAAATGTAACACAGCAGGTGGGCATTTCCGGGCCAAGGGCCCCACAATGGGTACTGGTGACTGCTATGCTAATAACCCCCTTTTGAATGAGAGAGAGTGACCATGTATGACAAAAGACCAAAGGCACGTTAATGTTGGTGAGATGTCAGAGACGCCATTTAAACCCAAACGACTGAGGAAAAGAATTCAACCATGCGCGTTATCCAACATGACATAAATCCCAGCCAGGAATCTACATGAGTCTGACACTGTGGAACGAAAGAGTGAAGTTACCATAGTAACCGTAGGGTTACTACAATATATGATTCCTATAGTAACCATAGGGCTCATAGTAACTCTACTGTCACAGATATTTAGTGCTTCTCTGCCATGAATCTCTTAACTGCAAACACAGGTTGTGTCCATTAGGGCATACTACTCTATGTTGCATTACTTTTTTCTAAGAGGATTAGGCAAAAGAAATCTGTCATGTCAAATCTTAAGTGACCAAAAACACTTGTAACACAGCTGAAACTATAGTTGCAACTAACAATTCAAATTCTTAATTAATTGATTAACCTTTTAGTCTGTAACACATTTTTGTATTTAGTGAATGTCTCCAAGTCACTAGTAATATCTTTAATGTGCTTGTTTTGTCCAACAGAACTCAAAAGGTTATCAGCTTACTGTCATATAATATATAAATAGCAACTCCTCACATCTGGGAAGTTGAAACAAGAGAATGTTTCCAATTTTCTGTCAAGAAATCAGTAACAAACATTTTCTAAAAAATATCCCCTAGCGGACATTTTCAAATTGCGTGTTTTGTCTGTCGACTACTTGTTTCAGCTCTTTAGCAGAGAGGTGTAAGAGAGCAGGAGTGGAGGAGACAGGTCATGTGCAGTGTTGGGCAAGTTACCTTTAAAAAGTAATAATTAACAGTTACTAGTTGCATCTTCCAAAAAGTAACTAAATTAGATACTCAGTTACAAATTATAAAAGTAGATAGTTACTTCAGAAAGTAACTAATGCTTTACTTTCAAGTAAATCTTTTAAATGCTCAAATGTGACTCCACCTCCACCCATCTTTAACGAAACATAAAATACATATGCATCTTCAATTATTTAGGATAAATCTGAATATTATAATGAGATGAACACTTAATACAATACATTATTACAGATACACAAATCTAAACTCTTTTAATGTTGCTGTGGGACAAAGTGAGCCTCCAATCAAAAGCCATGTATGTAGATATTATGTCTAGTGGATCAATACAAATAAACACATAGATGTTTTGGAACTTTTTATATTTATTGCCCCTCAACAGGTCACAACTGGGTAAAATTAAATACTGCTTGTTAAGCACTATAGCAAAAATAAATACCAAACGTACACACTCTTTGTAGTGCAAATAACGTAAGTGGTCTGATGTTTACTCTTTTGCGCTGGTATGTGCGTCGAGCCGGCGTGTGTGTGTGTGTGTGTGTGTGTGTTTGTGATAGAGCAAGGGAGAAGTGAGAAAGTAACAGCGATTAGCTTCGGAGCGAGTTGCCACTCTAGAGTCATAATGCCTATGTTTTCTGACCACGCTGGAAATTTTAGCAGGAAAAGTCCCCCCCCCCCCCCGATTTCATAACGCCATACCTGTCTTTCGTTGTCTGACTCGCTTGTGTTGTTATGTGTCCGTGCTTATGAACACCCGCCCAACTCTACTTCTGATTGGCTTACCATGAAATTTTACTCAACCTCAGCCAATCGTCAGCATTTATGCGCTTGTCTCGTGCACGGCCCACTAACCAAGGCTCAGAGATCTAGTTGGTCTGATGAAAACAACAGCTTCAATTATAGTAATGCGCTGCATTTTTTGGGCAGTAACAGTGTTATTAAGATGGGAAGAGTGATCAATTCATTACTCGTTACTGAAAAAAGTCACGCCGTTATTCCCATCACTGGTCATGTGTGGATGGTTTTGGCCTTGTATTTACTTGTGACCTGTGCAGTGTGAATGGTCAACCCCATGCTGAATATACCATGTCAGGGCAGATGCTACATCAGGAAAGTTTAATATGCGTGATTCTTTAGAAACCTCTCTTCAAGACACATCTGCCTCTGCCATGACTCTGCTGTTCTTCTTCTTCTCCTTTCTCTAAAACACTGTGGAGGCTGACCCTCGCTTTGCTTTTCAGATAGGCCCCTTTATGAAAGCGTGACCTCTGACTTGGGCGGCCCCTGCTGCCGTCTGTGCTCTGAACAAACACACCAGCTGCCACACTCTGGAAAAAAAACCTGCTGCTGGTCAATACTTGTGTTGCTCTCCTCTGCTAGAATGTAGTACACAGTGTACAAGTGTGTTGCTTGTATTTCTCACCTCTGTATTGGAGTAGTAGGTGTTCCAAGAGGACCTGAGAGACTCCTGCCCTCCTATATCCCACATTAGGAAGTGAGTGTTCTTCACCACTATTTCTTCCACATTGCTTCCAATGGTGGGTGACGTGTGGACGACCTCATTCATCAGACTTTATAAAACAGAATCATAAAGTGAGCTTTTGCTGAGGAAGAATAACTATGACTATGTTAAAGTAGGTTCCAACTGCAAATTTGATCAATACAACTACTTACAATTGGTAAAGGATGGTGGTTTTCCCTGCGTTATCTAGTCCGACGATTATCACCTTGTGCTCTGCAAAACAAATACAGTATTACACAACTTCAAGAGGACATTGTTATCAAGAAAACACTCATGTAAATGAATTCACTGTCAGGCACTGAAAAAACATTGTGTGGCAATGAGAATGTCATAAACTATATCTAATCTCAGTCTATAAAATGCATTCACGTTATTCAAAGTATTAAAAATCATACAGGCTGAACTTATGTTCAAAACTTCCTGACCTATTTCCCCCCTAGCAACGCTAAAACTACAGGAACTTCTTTCCATTCATAAAAACCAGCTAACAGTAAAAGGCTTTGATGGCCGTGAAGCAGACAAACATAACAGACTAAATGCGGAACCAGAGCTGACACAGACATGCCAAAATATCCCATTTTAGTGTTTTGACTTTTCCGCCCTTCTGAGGCCTCTGGCAGCCGAGGAGGAAGGAAGTCTGGTCAGAGGGCTCGCAGTTCTGATAGTCCCGGTGCCCCATGCTAGGTCTCGGAGGATGTTTCATGTGTATTGCTTCCCAGGAGAGAAGCTAAACCGTGACAATACTGACAGCACAACGAAACTGATTGTAGCCATCAAATCCAAATTCCTTAATATTATTATGTATATTTTTTTTAAAAGGTCCCATTTTGAAAACATTTCAGTCAACAATTAAATGGAAATGTGTTACTCCATCACATCTACCCCAAGGTTGGGTCTGATTCCTTTGATACAATATGTATTATGTAACTGGGATGTTATATTTGCAGTCAATTGATTCCAGTGGATTACCTGAAATTAGCTAAGCAGAACACATACTGGTTACTAATATCTATAACAGTATGTCTTCTGCAGACTTATAAAGCAATATTACCGTGGAAAAAAACATGAAAATGTGCATGTAAGTATCTTTGACATTTATGTCTTGGTCTACTAACACAACATGGAGCAAAGTGGTGACACAGCAAACTGTTTCAGAAGAGAATAAAGCAATAAAACATATAGACACATTTAAAGTGCAATTACACAATTACCAGCCCCAGCCCTTTGGTCTGATTAGCTACTTCTCAGGTGATCACATTACTTTGTTGATTACTTGTAATTAGCTATCCTCTGTTAGTAAACATACAGCCTGTGTCTGTAATCTCTTAAAAAGTGAATAAAATGCGACACCATGAACAGTGTAATTTTCCTGTAATTAGGGAGTGAAAGTAAGAGACCTTCTCTCAGTACTCAGGGCCAGGCATCAATGCAAACCAGCCCAAAGGAATTAAGACAAGAAGGTTCATATAACTTCACTATCAAATGATTATAATGACCATTACAGTAAAGCAGAATGTGAAATTGCTCAGTTGGTTATAATTTAAATATTACATTACCAACAGCAGATCCATTATTACTTTACTTATAATTATATCTCAAAAACTATCTTTCCTAAAAAAAAAATAGCCTAATTGTTCAACTGAGAAAACAACTGAATCATTATCTGTATGTGAAACAAAGTGCACAATAGTAAAATGACTGGATGAGAACATTTGACGTTACATCAAACAGTTTTCAACAAAGTCAGGGGAAAGTTACGTGATGTGTCCTGGAAAGTGATTGGCAACTGGATGAATACGCTCTCGGAGGCTTACTGTGACTTAGCTAAGGTAATTATGTTGGTTGATTCAGCAGATTAAGTAACGTTACCGTGTTAAAGTGAGAGTGGTTGATACAAATGGGGAACTGTAATTTAAATGATTGTTTTGTCTTGCAAGTTACACAAAGACAGCTCAGACGGGAGAGTCACAGAGATGCAGCGAGATAATTCACTCCCATCTGTTATTATGGGTCTTGCTGCTCACTTTATGCTAACGGCCACTTTATGCTAACAGGTATTACACTCGGTTGAGTGGCTAGCGGGGGGGGGGCGGTTAGTGAGCCGTAACAAATTCACCGACACCCACCTTGGTTACAGAAGAAGCTCCACAGTTTGGCAAATATGAGGCCCATTGTTTAGGTTGATGTCCGTCCGTCCGTCCGTCAGCAGAGTGGGCAGCAGCACTGAGCTTTTCCACTCTTAAGTCCACACAGTACAATCCGCGGCTAGCTAACATTAGCTGGATGATCTCTTGTCCGCAAAACACCTCACCGACCTTTTGAATGCGGACTCCATGCGCTCCGGTTACAACTGAAACGCAGCTAACGCGGGAATGCAATGGTGTACGGTAACATAAATGTGATAAATTACCATCGAGCGGCTCAGGTTAACGTTTAATCCTCCACAAACCGTATAGACATTGGGTGGTAAGTGCGGCACTGTGTTGACTCTGGTCGCACGGCTTCTTCTGCCCGTTGGCTGCTGGTAGTGGTTCGCTGAGAAAAAGCAACCCCAGCTATTCAGTTCTCTTCCGACTACGTGGTGACGTCGAGCCGTGTTACGCGTTGGCCCTTTTTGGTGTTGAAAAGCAGCTTTATAAAACACTTTTAAAGAGTGAAGGCTTTTAAAAGGGAAGAAGACGCAAATATACACCTAATAACACATATATACGCATTGTTAAGCATACTGGGTAGCAAGTACTGTACGAAAAATCTATTTAATTATACATTTTACAAATTCACAAATTGCATTTATACTGTACTTTCAAATTTTTTTCTTGGTGTTTTACCTTTATTATTTATTTGTTTTATTTCCAATGCACAGAGCTGAACATTTGTTCTAAAAGCAGCACATTAGTTGTTTATTTTCTTTTTTTTATTAGTGCAATGGGACATAGTACAAAAGGTAACAGATTAGACAGACTGATGTAACAGAATATATAGAGAATAACACAAAAAAGTAAGACATAACAACCAGAGGTTATTATGATTGATAATTTGGTACAGATCTTTTTTTAATGGAAGTATTGTATAATATGTTTGCGTACATACTGTATGCATGGATGAAAGTGTGGCTTTAAGTCTCCTTAGTATTTATGAGCAGTATATAAAATGGACAACTATATAGTAGTTGGAAACAGATGTAAGTATTTATTCATGTATTTGTCAACAACTATGATGAGTGCCAATATAGTTAGACACAGTGGTAATAAAATAAAATATATGTCTTTATAGGAGAAGTGGCCTATCCTATACATTTAGAAGCACTAACATGTTCTTTTATCTGTTCATAACTGTATTATAGTGTGTAAAAACTATGTATTAAATGTTTATACACAGCACATATATGTTTAGATGTATATACCATGTATATATAACGAAGCACATGAACATCATACAGGTACTGCCTAGTATTGTTGATCAACAAGCGGCATAACAATTTATGAATTCAACCAGTGTCATGTGACCAACCAGTGACGTATGCGGAAGTGGTAGTCAAAACACCAGCGGACCATGTCCATGCCGCCATAGAACGTGAGTACCTAAAGATGATTAAAAACGCCTTTACATCGTTGTCACATTTATATTAGAGTATTAATTTAACTTGATTATGAATGTTAAAAGCAGATAAGTTAAATAGGATTGACCACCAGCGTATTATACATATAACCCGTTTGTATCAAGATCTTATTTAATGTTGGCCATAAGCACCTCCTTAGGTTATTATTACCACACATGGATTCTGTTATCTAAATATCTCACTATCTTACATTTCATTCAGATAGTGTCGATAATAGACGACATTGTGGAGAAGGATTAACAGGCATTATGGGCTAAATTAGGTCTTCATTTTTTATTTAAATACTCATAAAAAAACATTTACTTAATCATTTTTGTTATCGTTTTATTCTGCATTCCTTTAATTGCATGTCTGAAAGGGCTACCCATTCTCACAGCCTAAGATGATTTGCAAATACACAGAAACATCCCCAGAACTCTACAAGAAAGTACCTACCAGAACAAGACATACACGATGTACAACAAGCTAACAATTCACAATCAATAATACAATCCAATTACCATAAAACTAACAAGCACCAGATCAAACGTGACTTTTACTTCTTTAAAAACTGTTGCAACTTAAGTTTAAAATGATCTCAGATCTGATCCTTTTTGAGTTATGTGGGTAAATTATTATTATTATTATTATTATTATTATTAT
>NC_045754.1:10047113-10050625 GCF_008692095.1 Etheostoma spectabile | reverse complement strand
AGTAGTAGTAGTAGTAGTAGTAGTAGTAGTAGTACAACAGCCTCTGTACGGCGGAAATAAACCACTGCAACGAAATGTGTCTTTGATTATCCACCAGACTGTAAGCAAGTTTTAACCACAAAAGGGGCAATTAAGGTTCATTTACTTTTCTGTTATTGATCAGCTACTTTTCTTTGTGCAGATTGAAGAAATGTCCAATTTTCCAAGGATTTCCCTGAAGCCTGAAGTCACTGATTATCTCAAGAGTGTCTTCTTAAACAAGGAGGTACAGCAGGAGTTTAAATGTGTTTCTTGGAAGCGATTTCTCTCTTCTGGATAATCATAAGCACACCTCATTAAAAAAAGAGACTACTCTTCTCTTTCAGTTGAAAAGATAACACAGGGGTGATGTGGGAACCTTCACAGCGTAGCTTAGATTTTAGATAAACTGAAGACTAGTAAAACCCTCCCTAAGAAACGTTTGGCTTTATGTTGATATCATTTCTTGCTAATTTAATCTCCCGATACAAGTGATATCTTATTTTTCCTATCGTTTTAGCCTAAAAACAGACTCTACTTACTCAGTCTGTCACTAATGTTTCTGTGTAATTGTAGAAAGTAAACCCCAGACATGTTGCTTGATGTCCTCAACGGTAGCTGTGGTCCTGAGAACAATTTATTAATTCTGTTTCATATGTTGACCTGAATGATGTTAGTTCAGGTGGCAGCATTGTTATTTTTTACTTGAATCAATTGCAAAATATCTGTGCTAGGGATATATGCTAAATTTCAAAGGCTGAAACTTGAAATCAATCAAGTTCTTAAGATTTTTCTAATTGTTTCATCCAATAATTTTAACGTCACCTTGTCTGCGATCAGGTGTTGGCTGCAGTCGGCCATCAGGAGGCAGACTGTCGTTTCCAGAAGCTGCTCACATGCCTGTCTCACCCTCCTTCGTACACTTGTGTTCGGGCCAGTACTCATCTCGCTCCCCTGGAAGAGATCAGACACAAGTTAGGAGAAGAGCTGAAAAAGGTGAGAATGAAAGAGGAAGCAATGAAAAGTACCCACGGTGGTGGTCAGTCGAGTCCTAATCCTTCAGTGTGTTGTTGTTGTCGAAGCAGCAGATGTGCACCTCATCAGCAGAGGAGGTCTCCGTTCAGATTCTTCCTCACCCGCAAATTCCAGATGTGCTGCTCCTTCCCGTCGACGGCCCAAGGTACGTAAGGAATGCTGGAACAATGTCAGACAAATCTGAATCTGCTCTATGGAGTACATACTTAGCCTTAAATTGCAGTTTTCCTGAGGCCAAAACCACAAGCAATTTAATAGAATGATGACAGAAAAATAAAAGAATTCCAGAGTGTGGAGTGTTAAGAGTGCGTTTTGATCCCAAAGAGAAACACAAGCTACAGAAAAAGCACTATAACATTCCTTGCTCTTTTCTGTTTTTGGGTAAATGTATTTACATTTTTTGTTACATTTTTGTTAACTTATTTTAATTTTTTTTTATACACGTGCCGACAAATTCAAATTCAAACTAAAGGAAAAGCTTGAAAAGGTTGTGAAGAATTCTCCATGGATGCCATGTACGCTGTATCTTCAGTACCCAAACCATCCATACTCTGCCACAGTCCACTGAGACTGATGTAGAAGTGTATGACTTCCCTCTCTCTTGTGTTGTAAGACCTGTGAAGCAGCTCAGCTCAGAGGTGGTGGTCGGTGCTCAGTGTGGTAGCGCCGTACTGAGAGGTGCTCATGTCTTTGTCCCGGGGATTCTCGCCAGCCCAAAGTGTAAGATTCAAAGACAGATTCTATTAAAGTCAATTCAAATACATATTGTTATATTGGACATCATAGTGTGTTTACTTTGTTGAGTGTGTGTGGTGAAGTCAGCCTGTGATGTGTTTATTTACTCTTAGACATGAAGGTTGGAGATGTGGTGTCTGTCCTCTCTGACTTGGAGGGTCGGTGCACGCGAGGAGCCACGAGCTTCCAGGGAAAGAAAGTGTTCGTGGGAAACGGAGTTGCTCAAATAGATCGCTCCAGCATCTTCTGCGCAGATGAACCTGCCAAGTAAGCAGACTTTGTTTTTTGTTTTATAAATATATGCACATGACAAAAGTCAAAGCACACTGCTGCGTCAAAGTCCAAAATTTAAAAAGCCATTATTATGGTGGCAGCGTAATTAAAAACAAGAAAACTGCATACTGACTGTACTCCAGTCTTCTGGGTCAAACAGGCATGGTGTTTGTGTGGTTAAATATTCATGAAGGAAAACGTTTTGTATCACTGTCGTCTGTTGTTTTAGGGGAATAGGTGTTCGGATGGTAGAGGCACTCTACCAGAGTCCTTCCTTCGATGGTGTTCTACCCAACCTGGCATTCCTACAGGTATTTATAGTATTAGAATGTAAAATAAAGTAAGTATGTGTATTGTGGACACTGTTTTGCCTCTTCTCATATTACATGTTGTGCAGAACCTTCCCTCTGTAGTTGTGGGACATGTTCTCGGGCCTCGTCCTGGAGAACGGATCCTGGATATGTGTGCTGCACCCGGAGGGAAGACCTGCCACATCGCAGCACTCATGAGGGATCAGGTACAAGTTGGACCGTCAGCTGATCGAGGGAACAGAGTTATTTTCAAGGTTTCAATCTGAGAATCCAGTCTATAAAGTACACATATGATATACAGCCTGATCCAATAATTTGGGGATCTGGATAAAGGTGTCGCAAGATAAATCTTAGGAGTAATAAGATGATAAATGTGATTGCAAAGAATCAAAAACATATTTCTTCTACACTTTTCTCCTGACTCTTCTCTAATACAGTGCCTTGCGAAAGTATTCGGCCCCCTTGAACTTTTCAACCTTTTGACAGATTTCAGGCTTCAAACATAAAGATATACAATTTTTATTTTTTGTGAAGATTATCACAACAAGGGGACACAATGTGAAGTGGAACGAAATCTATTGGATATTTTAAACTTTTTAGCAAATAAAAAACTGAAAAGTGGTGCGTGCAAAATTATTGGGCCCCCTTGCGTTAATACTTTGTAGAGCCACCTTTGCTGCGATTACAGCTGCAGTCGCTTGGGGTATGTCTCTATCAGTGGTGCACCGAGAGACTGAAATTCTTTCCATTTTCTTGCAAAACAGCTGGAGCTCAGTGGGTTGGATGGGAGCGTTTGTGAACAGCAGTTTTCAGTTCTTTCCACAGATTCTCGATGGATTCAGGTCTGGACTTTGACTTGCCATTCAAACACTGGATACGTTTATTTGGGAACCATTCCATTGTAGATTTGCTGATGTTGGGATCATTGTCTTGTTGGAAGATAAATCTCCGTCCCAGTTTCAGGTCTTTTGCAGACTCAACAGGTTTCATCCAAAAGGTCCTGTATTTGGCATCATCCATCTTCCCCTCAATTTGAACCATCTTCCCTGTCCCTGCTGAAGAAAAGCAGGATGGTGTGCTGAGGGTGATGAGCTGTGTTGCTTTTACGCCAAACATATCGTTTAGCATTGTGGCCAAAAA
>NC_045754.1:10035691-10047103 GCF_008692095.1 Etheostoma spectabile | reverse complement strand
TTTTGGTTTCATCTGACCAGAGCACCTTCTTCCACATGTTTGGTGTGTCTCCCAGGTAGCTTGTGGCAAACTTTAGACAAGACTTTTTATGGATATCTTTGAGAAATATCGGGGTGGCAGTAGCTCAGTCCATAGGGAGTTGGGTTGGGAACCGGAGGGTCACTTGTTGAAGTCCCCGTATGGACCAAAAAGAAGGGAGTGTGGATTGGTGGCTGGAGAGATGCCACTTCACTCCTGGGCACTGCCAGGTGCTGTTGAGCAAGGCACGTACCCCCCCACCGCTCAGGGCGCTGGTTCGGTGGCAGCCACTCACTCTGACATCTCTCCATTAGTGCATGTTAGATCCTGAACATGTGTGTGTGTAGTTCAGGACTGCGTGTGACTACTAAAAGTGTGGACGTAAGTAGTGAAATTGTAATTTCCCCATTGAGGATTAATAAACAGATTAAAAAAAAAAAAAAAAAAAAAAAAATTAAAATGGCTTTCTTCTTGCCATCTCCATGAAGGCCAGATTTGTGCAGTGTACGACTGATTGTTGTCCATGGACAGACTTCCCACCTCAGCTGTAGTTCTCTGCAGTTCACAGGTGATCATGGGCCTTTGGCTGCATCTCTGATCAGTCTTCTCCTTTTCTGAGCTGAAAGTTTACAGGTACGGCCAGGTCTTGGTAGATTTTCAGTGGTCTGACTCCTTCCATTTCAAAATGATCGCTTGCCAGTGCTCCTTGGGATGTTTAAGCTTGGGAAATCTTTTGTATCCAATCCGGCTTTAAACTTCTCCACAACAGTATTAGGACCAGCTGGTGTGTTCCTTGGTTTCATGATGCTCTGCGCGCTTTCAAAGAACCCTGAGACTATTACAGAGCAGGTGCATTATAGAGACTTGATCACAACACAGGTGGATTATTTATCACCATCAGCATTTAGATTTAGAACATTAGATCATTCAGAGATCCTCGCTGAATTCTGGAGTGAGTTTGCTGCACTGAAAGTAAAGGGGCCGAATAATTTTGCACGCACCACTTTTCAGTTTTTATTTGCTAAAAAAGTTTAAAATATCCAATAGATTTCGTTCCACTTCACAATTGTGTCCCACTTGTTGTGATCTTCACAAAAAAATATTTTTTTTATATCTTTATGTTTGAAGCCTGAAATGTGTCAAAAGGTTGAAAAGTTCAAGGGGGCCGAATACTTTCGCACTGTAATTAAGTACTGCTAGTTTGACCCTACCAGGCTTCTAAAGTTATTCACATTAAACTATTTAAGGAAGGTTGAACTGCTCATAGAGTTATTAAACTGGTGCTGAAAGGTCATATATAAACATTTATGTGGACAGAAGCAAAAAAGACTGTGAACCACTGATCTGTAAATTGATTGTTTCTAAGAATAGGAGGCTTTCATTCATGCTATAGCACTCCTCTGTGGACTTTGGTTGTTTCTGTGTCCTTCGTGAAGAAGACACATGTTAAGCTACTTATAGGCATGCAACAAAGAACAAAAGTGTAGTGGAAAAATAAAATTGGCTGTAAATTGTACATGAATCTAGTGGAAGAGTCCTGAAATAAATACAACTTTTTGTAAAAGGAATAATAAAGATATGTGTGTCATTAATCATATTTTTCCGCTGTCTGTATTGTTGGATTTAATGAGGCCACATTGTATGTAATTAAACTACAGGTATAATCATTGGTGGAAAGGTACTAGCTAAATTTACTCTTTACTCCTTTACTCTACTGAAGTAGTTTTTAGGTACTTGTACTTTACTTGAACATTTCTTATGCTGCTAAATACTTCTACGCCACTACATTTATCCGACTGCTATAGTCACTAATTGCTTTGCACGTATTTTGCACGGTATTTAAACCATATGACTGGCTTCTAAAACGGGCTACACCTCTTCAATGCTTGTGTATATTATTTTCTAGAGTAAACATTTTCCTTTTTTTTTTTTTTTGCCTTATTTCCAGAATTGCTTGAACAAGTTAATTATGGGCAAATATTCTTACTGCACTGCAAAATAAGGCTTTTAGGACTCAATTGAGGTTTGAAACCAGCTTCATTTCAGCAAACTACAACAAAATGCTGCTCACACATTATTGCATCAGTGTTAATAATATATACAGTATATAAAGTTGGCCGAGTATATTTGCTAATACTTATTTTACTTGAGTAAGATTTTGAATGTATTTTTTAAGGACCTGAATACTGAATAACTGATGCTTTTTGTTTCTTGTTAATGAGTTTGTCTCTTTCTGTCTCACGCAGGGCGAGGTCGTGGCGCTGGACAGGATCCGAAATAAGATCGATCGAATTCATCAAAACGCCCAAATGTTGCATTTACAGTCGATCAAAGTTTATTGCTTTAACAGCACTCAAGCTGTGAGCAGCGACTCGGCACAGGAAGCTGAAGGTACAGAGTGACAGTATGCGCGCTCACACACACACACACACACACACACACGTAGTATATATATATATATATATATATATATATAGGGGTGAGGAAAATCACAATATTTTCCGTAGCAATACTGTATCGATACACAGGCAAGTATCGATCTTTTATTATTTTTGTGTTGGTCAGTTTTGCAGCAATGCAATTGAAGTGAGATGAACAAACTTAGAAATGTATCTTTTTAGAGAACACAGATGTTGACAAAGTTTCCTTTTGAGGACATAATTTGAAGTTGTTAAAAATTAGAAGTTGTAATAAAGGTAATAAATTGCAATATATCGCAGAATATTGCAATATGTATAAAATCGCAGTAATATCGTATCGTGCCATAAGTATATATATATAAACTCTTTTTATGAACATTTTCCAGGACCTCCCTTCCCTCCTGAAAGTTTTGACCGGGTTCTGCTGGACGCCCCCTGTAGCGGCCTCGGACAGAGACCCAGCATGTCCTGTACCTGGAGCCTCAAGGAGATCTGTTCCTACCAGCCACTGCAGCGCAAGTTATTCCATGCTGTAGGACTTACCACACAGATAAAGCATTTTGACATCCTTTTTTTTCCACATCACATTGTTATCTAAATCCCTTTGACCAGTAGATGGCAGCATTTGGCAGTTATTATACTGCTGTGTGACTTACAGCTTGAATTCACATTTTATTGGTAAAATAGACCTTAAAATGATTTTTTTTTTTCTTTGATCAAAGCTGTGAATGATATGACTGATGTTTAACACCCAATCCACTGATACTGTAATATTGACAATTTTGTTTTTACACAAAATGTTTTCTATGATTTGATACTCAATTGGTTGTTGAAGATGTTTTTAGATGTACAGCTTTTAGGTCTGAAGTGCTAAAATGAGTCAGGAGTTTGTGACTGTTGATAGTTATTTTTTCAGTCAGAAAAGCAGCTCCAGAAAGTATTTCTACTTACACATATGCATAAATGTAGACTAAAGAAATATTTTTAAAGTATGTTACTTTGCTTCAACTATGGCTAACACATAGATCACTAAAGGGAGATTAGAGTCCAATGCAGAGGACATAATTTATCCCGCTGACATATAGTGCTTCGTCAGTGTTTTACATGCATTTCTTCAAAGTTTTTCAGCATCTAGACTGAAGACTCATTTTTGTGTTAGTGCTCGTAGAGTTAAACTTGCAACAACTGATCTTTTTGGGCACTTGGGCAGCAAAAAGACCACATTGATATGTGAACTTGTTGAAAAACAGTTGCTTATTGACACATCCACAGTTAACGAGCAACATGATCTTTCATCTGGAGTCGTGTTTCTGGCCACCTGATGAATGGAAGTCCATTATTCACTGTGCTTCACTATGTTCACCAGATAGTGTAACTGTTTGCTGTTGAACAGGTAGTGTAAAGTGGCTTTTTAACTAAGATTGGCCAAAAACAATGCTATGAGAGCAGTGAGTGAACCAAAGCATTAAAGTTGTGAACCATAAACAAAAATAAAGCTCAATTAAGCTGAGGATAATTCATCACTATGAGCAACCACTTTCACATTGTTGTACGTTGTCATACTAAAAATATGGATCTGGCCGCTTTAATAAAATGTCTTAATGTATTGCAGGCAGTGCAGTTGTTGAAGAAAGGTGGGGTTCTTGTGTATAGCACCTGCACAGTGACTCTAGCAGAGAATGAGGAGCAGGTAGCCTGGGCCCTCCAAACCTTCCCCTGCCTCACGCTTCAGCCTCAGGTAAACCCACTTCAACCATGTGGACAGACTCCTAAATATGGAGGGTGATGTCATAAAAATGTCACCAAATCACGCTCTGGTTTTCAGGAGCCTCACATTGGTGCAGAAGGCATGCTGGGAGCCGGCCTGTCACCTGAGCAGCTGCGCCTTCTCCAGAGGTTCAGTCCTGAGCTGAGCTGGGACCAGACAGGAACGGCAGCCCCCCTCCCCTGCAGAGCCGACAGAGACACTATTGGCTTTTTTATTGCCAAGTTCCTGAAAAACTGACCAGAGGGTATGTTTTCTCCTCCAGCACCATGAGCTCTCACACCAGAGACTGCAGACGGGAACAATAGTGTTTATATTATAACACTGTGTGTGCTTTGACGCGGCAGTGTTGACAAAGGCGCTCACTGTGCTGTTTACAGCATCTGCCTCTTAACAGCTGCTCTCTAAAACTGCGGGCCATATAGGGATAGGCTTTATAAACATGAGGGCAGGAGAGAGGAGAGTGCAAGGGAAAGAAAGGGAAGGAGGGAGGGGTGGAGGCACATTGGAAAGGATGGCAACTGAATGAGTATTGGCAAATGCAGCAGTGCTTGCATCGCCATAACAACAGTGACGACACAGCTGCCATGGTCACAGTGGATTCGAGGCATCGTAGAGATCAGGAAGTAGCGAGCAGAAAGAGGTCATGAGAGGTATTAACAATTTAGCGTCTGTTAGTAGTGGTGGAGACAACTGGGACCTCTTAATTAAGACTTCTGCTGCTTGTAAGAGGGAAATGATGTCATGTGTAATTCATTCACCAAAAGGAAATTATTCATTTTTTCATAATAAACTTCCTTTAAAAAAAGTTTTTCTTTCTTCATGTTCGATATACATTAAGCAACTTCACGTTATTGGATTACACTTATGAAACACTGATTTAAATACAAATTACAATACTCATCACTAATTTATTCAGTGCAAATTGAATTATGGGTGTCCACTAACTGCACAGAATTAATAGAATTGTGCCAACAGTGCAATAACATCTGGCCGGTCCTCGCAACATGCAGCCTTTTGAGGACCTTCAAAATAACATCCGCTCAATCCCTCTTCCTGGGAATACCATTAGACTCTCAAAAGTCCATTCAAACACACCTGTGTGGAAATGCTAGCCGACTGCACGTTACCTCCCTGAATCTGTGCATTTCCCTATATGTAGACTGCTGCTCTTTTCACTACCACAATGAAGGCGTTAAACAATATTACACGTCTGAGATCACATCAGCTGCATGTCTGAATACTTGTTTGTCTATTTTGGAGGCATGTTTGCGGAGCAGCTATTTTAGATGCATCCCCTCAGTATTGTCATTAATGTCAATGTTGTCATGGCAACTCAGGAGGCAAGCCAGAGAGTCTACCTCAATTTTTCAGCAGAGTTTCAGACGACTATTTATAGACACCGCTCTGTCTGGGTCTTCTGACGAAGCATGCATCGGATCCTTTTCCCCCCTTCGACAGTCCTCTCTTGCCAACTTTATTCATCATATTTATGCATTATGTACATACACATGTACACGGTTAGAAAATCTGTATTGCTACCAATGTAGCAAAATAATGGAGTTGTTAAAATTGCCGGGCAAAACCATACAGAGTGAAGGAATGGTGGGTTTGTAAACAGAGGAGCATGAAGTGAGCTCAATTTAGATTTTCAGTATCATGAATTAATACATTAAAAGTTTAAATTTGATCCAACGTCATTGACTCTTGAAATAGATCCTTTTAGTCAGAGGAGTGAATACATGGTAAAAGACAAAACCATCTTTGTCTGGTAAACATTTTTAAATAGTTTGAGTTGCAAATGCCTCTTTTAATTTTTTGTTGTGTTGAAGAAGATATCCCTAAAATGGACATCCTTTATATTCTGGAGCTAAAGTGGGAATTAAACAACATTCATTAGAAAAAGGGGGTCAGACTTAAAAAAAGATGAACCTTGATGGAGTTTCGGTAAACCGACAGTAAAGTTGCAATGTCAGATTTCACTTGAAACCAATGTGAATCAGTAAAAGTGCAGAATCAAGAGTGTATCAATGTTACAAAATGTTTCTGGACCCATACAAAGAACAGTACTGCATGTAAGAGAGGAAGTTATTGTGGAACTAGTTCGTCTTGTAAGGCAAGACTAAGGTGCACCTCAAGGGAGGCTTAAATATATTAAAACCGAATGCCCAAAACCATGGACGCAAACTTTAAAACAAAAACTAAGCAATAAATGATGAACACAAAATTTGGGAGTAGTCCGACACTTTGGGAAATATGCTAACTAGTTTTCTTGCTGAGAGTTAGATGAGAAAATGCAAACCACTTTCGTATCTAAACCTGCAGCTAGCGTTAGCAGCCGGTTAGCTTACGGTAAATTAAGCCGTGCCGTAAAATCACAACTTGTTTTTAAGACTTCCATTTTTGTGAAAAAATTAAATAAATGAGAATGTATTGATTAGATATTAATTTAGATTTTTCTTCATACTTCCCTGTTTCCAGCTAAGCTAAGCTAACCAGCAGCAGCTTTATATTTACCTCACATATAATAGACTGGACTCAGTTAGCAGTTAGGTAGCTAAAGCCTAATGCAGTCTAATACAACAGTCCTCTTCCGGTTATTTAGACTACCCTCAGATACAAATGAGGTGGACAAAATAATAGTAACACCTGCCAGTAAAACAATACATGATACAATCTAACAGCACCACAAACTGCAGCCTCCAAGATGATCATTACATTTTATAAAACATTATAACCTTCATGAAGGTAGGCGTTATTGCAGGGCTGCTGTATTAGACTGCACTTGTGTTAGCTAGGTGTACCAAATAAACTGGTAACTGAGCAATAATAAGCGAATAAGCTTATTTCCCAAATTGACAAACTACTCTTTTTAACAAAAGACCTGCAAATACAGCATCAAACTAACTTGGTTAGTCAACCGTTGCAGTCAACCCTAGCAGTAGTTTGATGGAACAAATTCTTCAAGTGGTAGCAAGGAAAAAAAAAAGTAATAAAAACAATAAAAAATAAAAATGCTAGTCACAGAAAGCACAGCCCAGTACAGAAAAAAAAAATTCTGCTTTCGTGTCATGCTTTATCAAACACAGGTTTAAAATATGCATATTTGAGAATATTCATGCATATCCACACATAAACAACGTCTATGCATAGATACACACATACATATATTTATATATTTATATTTGTATCTATGTAATCAAAATCCTGTCATTTAAAAAGATGCAACAGCATTTACAAAGGAAGTGTACATAAATAAGATGCTGTGGTTTCAGGGTATAGCAGCATTATGGGAGAACAGAACAGTTGGGAGTTCCAAATGAGCTTTAGGGGGGCTTTGGTCCGTCACTGGTGAATGTAGGAGTCTCTGGCCCATTCTCCTGCGTCCCCCCTCTTTTTAGGAGCCACCTCCCCTTCTCGATCCCTGTCTCTGTCCCGGTCGTAGTAGTGGTGGTGGTGGTCGCGTGCCGGCCGGTGGTGGTGCGAGCGCTGCTTATTCCGTTCATTATGGTCCTGTTCACGCTCCTTTGAGCGGTGGTGTCCCGCGCTGTGGCCGGCCTCATCCGCCCCACTGCGGTGATGGTGGTGGTGGTGATGGTGGTTGTGGTCCCGGTGGGGAAGTGGCTCGTAACGCTGTTGTTGCTGGGGGTGCCCCTCTCCTACATCCTCCTCCTCATCCTCGTCCTCCTCTTCATCCTCCTCCTCTTCCTCCTCCTCATCCTCTTCCTGGTGGAGGAGCTGAGTACGCGGCTCCACATAAGCAGAGTCCTTGCTCTCTCGACTCTCTCTGCTCTCTGGGGTTTCCGAGTCCAAAGTCTCCTGCCGGGAGAGTCCCCGACCTCGACTGTTGCTGTGGTGGTGATGGTGGTTGTGTTGCTCAGTCCGAGTGGAAGACGAACGGTGGTGGATGTGTTGGGCTCTCCTAGAAGCCTCTGTTCTCAGAGGCCTCTCCTCCTCAAGCCTCTCCCCCTCAGCCTCTGCATCAGCCTGGTCCTGGCTCTGGTGGTGGTGGTGATGGTGATGATGGTGCTGGTGATCCTCTCTGGAACCCTTTCTCTCCACTAATGCTTTCTCTCCTTTCTGCTCTGCACTGCTGCCCTGAGGTCAGTAACACATGTCAGTCAGTCAGGTGACAGAAAGCAAGGAAAGACACTGCAAACACCGCACAAACACAACTCATGCAGATTAATATTCACTTCATCCTTGTTGCTTCCGGTGCATATTTTATATATGCGCTTGAACGCAAAGGCACACCCACACACAGTGAATATGCATCTTGAATATTCATGAACAATCCATTGAAGGTTAATGAATCCTGGAGGAGGAAAGTTAAACTTTAAGGTGTTTTTTACTTTGCATGACCAAGATGGATCTCTTAGGGATTTTTGGCACCTGAAGTCTAAAAAAACACTTATCCAATAGTCTCTCCACACTCACCACACTAGCAATCACATGTCAATCCCACTCCTGCTCCTCATTAATATCAGGATTTTCCACATTTTCAGTCTTACATTTCCCATTGTGATGGCAGTGGATGGAGAGAGGGGTACAGGTTATGGGATTATACAGCATTTACACACTCAGATATATGACATAAGATGAAAAGTTATGTTATACCATACAGACTCATACCATGACAATGACACACTTTTGAAAAACAAACACTCAGACACGTTCACTAGTAAGAAAAGTAAATACATTGCATATGAAATTGAGGGTTTCAGGTAGTCACGATTGCTTCCTGTCTACCTCTGCCAGCCCACAATACACTTAATCCACACTTTATCCTAATTCTGCTTTGGAGCAGTTTCAGAACAACGAGTATACCACTATTCACCACAGTCTACTGCACCACAACGGTCCAGTTGTTGACAGTAATGCGCCTTTAAGCTGGTTTAACAGAGCAACAATAATCAGTAGATGGAAGTTAAAGTTTATAATATGTTGAATTCCATCTGAATATTATTCTTCATGTCCAAACACTACACAGTTACAGCAGAAATCAGCAGATGTTTATTGCTCAATAAAAAAAACTATTCTTCTTGATGAGACAGATGCATGCATAAATATTAAATATCTCATATTTTTATCAATTTTGTAAAATAAGATCCTTCCCTACCATTCTAAATAATATCATGTTATATCTATTTTAGTAAAGTAGACTTGCATGCTTCTAACTAGCTTTAATTGCTGTATAATTGTATAACTCTCAGCTCCTGAATGTGACTGCATCTGTTCAGCGTTCATTATGTGGAAGTAATAAGACTGTAAGTGTGGGTATAAACCTCATTTTTTGCAGGTTTTATTTTTCTCTCCCTTTCCATCCCTGCCACTTCCTGTCCTTTCCCGTTCATATGCACAGCTTTGCAACAAGTATCCCCACCCTCCCTGCGGCCTCAGCGCTTGTACCTGCAGGGTGGAGACCGGGGCCGGGCTGGAGGGCAGGGTGGCTGTGGGCAGCTTTGTTAGCAGTGCGTTGGGGGGGTTGCAGCTGGTGGGGTGAGTGCTTTTCCAGTAGGCCTCCAGGTAATCAGCCATATGCTCACAAGCGTCCTCTAGCTGGTTCTCATCTAGTATAATATCAAACATCTCCTGAAGAGGAGAAGGATGCAGACAGGGTTAAAGGAAAGGGAAAGGAAACCGGTAGTGGAATTCTTTTTTAACAATAAAATACTTTGATTCAAGGGCTGTTTTTAGATCTTAAATTAGCTACAAAGATATCGTGCTGAACTTTATATATACACAAAATGTTAGCTATGTTAGAATCAACCATCTGAATTAAACACTAAATAGCATTAGGAATTAATTCTCAGAAAGTCTTAAACAGTAATTCTCGAAAGATATGGATTGTTTTTTCAAATTAAATAAAGCCTGCACTTTCACATGCCTGGGGCGCTCGCTTCTTTTTCAAAAATAATAACTAAGCAGATTACAGAAGAGCGGAAATAGAACTGGCACAAGCTTTTACCCTTAAAAATTTTTTTCACATATATATGCAACTAAAATTTAGAGCGAAACACCAACTCTAAAAGGCAAAACTCCAGGTTGTTTGTGGTCGTTAATTTGGGACCACGGTAAAGACTTACAGGAGGGCACTGAGCCAGCTTGTCAGCAGCCACCATCTGGACATTAAGGTGTTTGGCCTGAGACTTGCCTCTAGACTTGATGAGTCTCTGAAGCACCTGAGGGCAAATAAGACATGGTCATGGTGATTTTATTTGACCAAAACTGAATTTAGGCTTTGTGTGGACAATATTAAAGTCTTTTACTACCAAAAAGATAGACAAAAAACATAGCTTCCTTTGAAGTAAAAACCCCTTACAGACAGTGTTGGATAGTAACTAGAACATTCACTCATGATAAACTTAATAAACTTATTTAAAAAACAAAATATTTATAGCAAAATTCATTTTCTGCATGTGACCCATCCTTCAAGGGAGCAGTGGGCAGCCATTACAGCACCCGGGGACCAACTCCAGTTCTGAGCCAGTGCCTTGATCAAGAGCGCTGACTGAAGAACATAGTACATGTTTTTTGTGGTGGAAACCGGAACACCCAAAAGAAACCCACGCAAACATGGGAAGAACATACAAACACAGAAACACACAGAAAGGCCTGGAGCGACCTGGATTCGGACCCAGAACCTTCTTACACAGTGCTAGCTATTGGGCCACCATGTTGCCCTATATATAAAAGACAATAATACATTTCCTTTCTAAACTTCTCACATAGTACTATTTAATCAACTGTTGGCTCTAATACTTTATTTATTCATTTTACAAAAAAAAGAAAAGACAAAAAATGTAAAACAGATTTATGAAGCAGAACTTTGATTTTACCTTTTTGCAATACCATTAATCATATCATGACCCTTCAGATTATTGTTTAACTCATTGAAAGGAACAGCTGGGCTAAAGTACCTTAAGTAGTTAAACCAGCTCCATCTCCACCAGCAACATTAAAATGCATCAATAGCCGCTTTTCAACTGGAGGAATTTTTGCAGTTCCTAGAACATAACATTCATAGAGCCCTTTTTTCTTGTGTTCCGACTGGACCAATTTGGGGATTTTTAAGTTTCTCTGACTGCAGATCCTGTAACCCTTTCAGCTCCTACTTCATGGCAGGGTCTTCCACATAGGAAAAGGGAACAGCACATAGGGTTCACACACACACACACACACACACACACACACACACACACACACACA
>NC_045754.1:10033803-10035681 GCF_008692095.1 Etheostoma spectabile | reverse complement strand
CACACACACACACACACACACACACACACACACAGACACACACACACACAGCAGAAGGCAGGGGGGAGAGAGATACCCGGTTCTCTTCGGGACACTTTAAATTTTAGTTTAAATTATGACATAAGCTATATACACTGTACATTAGATTTAGTATTTAGTTCAAACTTTTTTGGTGTTTGTTTGTTTTCTGATTTTAATGCTATAAAGACCTTTGCTGTGCTGGCGTCACTCCCTTAACCCTCCTACCAGTTCCTGTGAGTGACAATGCAAATGGCCAAACCGTTTTTTAGGAGAGTAGTTAGTAGAACTGTTTAGAAGTGGACTATTCCTATAACCACTTTCTTGTAACTACCTGGTTGGAAAGCGGATGATGCATTAGTATTAAAATTGTGATGTGATTGAAAGGACAGGTGGTAGAGAGCGGTTTATTTTAACTCACTGCGAGTGTGATTCACACTCATGCCACAGTAATAAGCTTGTATCTCATCCCTCTTTAGCTATGCTTTTGTCATTTTCTATGTGACCCAAATGTTTTTATTTTTATTGATCACTGAATCATGAGCCTTTTTTACTTGCGCTAAAGGTCAAAGTGATGATTCACTCGCCTTACGCATTTGATGTATAAATGCTTTATTTAACATCACAGCTAGGGTTCCTTTTAACTCACACTGACTGACTCTGTTGCTGGATCAAACCCGTTGATTTAACTCACCTTTGGAGAGGTGATCTTGACGTAGACAATGATGGGGGCAAGGGAAGTCTTTCCTAGCTGTGACGGGTGGTTGATGGTGTCGGCGTCCAGAACTACCAGCTGTAACGTCCGGGCCAGTTCAAAAATCCGCTCAATCTCACTCTGGACTTCAGCTGAAGAAGAAAGAGAGAGTCAGTGCCCAGGTTTGACTAGATTTCTTTATTCACAAGCACAGCCACTTCCAGGTTGTTTTATGGAAACTGGAGTTCATTAATCAGAAGTCAGATGTTTTTTTCTTTAGGAATTCTTTTTTGTTACTCTTATTTGTATTACTATTGTGCAGTTTGATATTTAATATTTTTTGTGTAGTCTTTTACCTACTTACTAGATTTGTTTTGAATTTCTTAACTTTTATTCTTGGCTTGTTTCTTTCTGCTTTATAGAAACTTAACTATTCAGAAGACATGACTTTATGGACCAGGCTTAGAGACTAATGGCTCTGATAGGAAAAGTGAGCAATGTTCTATTACCTCTAACAAATACCAACTGTTACATCACACAACCCCCACTCGAACAGATGACATCGTGACTGCAACAACTATTCTACAAAATAGTTCTATTCTACAAATATCAGCAGGGCACAATTCCCAATCTAAGAAGAATCATGGCCAAGCTTCATGACTTCCAGTCGTGACAAAGTCTTAAGTAAACTGATAACATGAAAACATTCCAACCTAACAGCTCATTCAGACTACAGCTGAGTCACACATTCTAATTTTTCTGCTAAAATATGCCAGAGGGGTGAGATGATTTCACTTGTTTCTAATGCAGAATTTTCTTGAAGAAAGGAAGGCTTCACTCACATTAAGAAATTGTCGCCTTTGGTTCACAACATTTCATGTAAATATTCATTTGCATTCTGTGCTCTTTTCTGACTTCATTCTCTGCTCAGAAAGCCGTTACTCCACTATATCTTTACACAGAAAAAAATATTTGTTCACTGATTTATTAATGTTCTGAATATTAAGTACAGCTACTTTAAACAAAAAAGCGTTGGGTTAAATATGGAGAAAAGCTTTTGCTCTTAATGTGGTTCTGTCCTAATGTATCATTAAAAAGACAGTAGAGGTGGAGAAGCTGTTGCCTTAAAGCGCCTTTAGAATTTTTTTTTTTTTAAATCTGGGACA
>NC_045754.1:10031588-10033793 GCF_008692095.1 Etheostoma spectabile | reverse complement strand
TGAAAAAGACTGAGGTCAAATCATCAAGTTTTAGTGTAGCGGCTTTGTGTTATCATATAAAAATGGAATAAAATACACTTCCAGCATAGACTTCTCCTGGGACTTCATCCTCTACTTCAGCCGCTGATTGATGCTTATGTAGATAGAAAGATCGTCCCCTCAGATTGACTCCGGAATCTGTTTCATTCTAATCACATCTGAACTCAGATCAACCTCAGTCAAATCAGAGCAGCTCTTAGAACCTTTTATTGTGCATTTATGCTCTATCTTTCATTCCTAACAAAATAAGACTGGCCAAGGCCCCTCTTGGCCGTAGAGAGTTATCATTACAATTGTCAAGATTTCCTTTAATCATTTCCTTCCTTTCCACATAAGCTGGTCTCCTTGAAAACATTATGAATCAAAACACCAGATGTTACCTGGCATTGCAGTGATTTCTAGCACATACATACCCAAGTTTGAGCGTGTGTTGGAGCGTTCAATGATGGCGTGCTTGCTGGGATTGTTCAGGACTGAGCGTTTGGCCAGAGAGATGTCTGCTGTGACGCGAGTGATTGATATTCTGAAACAACGGACAAGAAAAATACTTAGTAATGAGTTAGTTATTATGGACTTTATTTGACATAAGATGGAAAGACAAACATGTATTATTGCTGTGTATTAAGCAAAACAATTAAATAAAAGCAATCAGCTACAAAAAAACTAATTCAAATGACAGACAGCAGAGACAGAGAGATAAAAAAATAATAGTATGTGTAGATGAAAGTGGGATTGCGGTTTTTTATTGATTATTTGACCTGAAATTTACAGTTCTTTGAAGGTAGTGGTCAAAGCAACAAGTCCTTACACCCAAACCTGCTAAAGTGTGGGCTAAATCATTACAGAGTTTGTGAACCCAAGACAGACCTACAATTATAATTAACATTGGTTAAATGGCCCATTGGTTAAATGTTTTAAGGTAAGATATTATGGCTAGCTGGAATTCTCAATTATGGCAAACAGGAAGAGAACAAACATAACGTTTACTACTAGTAGCTCTAGGTTTATAATTAAAACGGCACCATCTACTTACATGAGGGAAAACTTCACTAATTGTGCACACATTACTTACGGTCTAAACATATTCACTTACAATAACTATTTGTATAACAATCATGGAGCACAACAAAAGACACAAAGACTTATAAATAAAATGAGATTCGTGTTCATGGGTCTGTTGCCCAAGTGCATGCTGGAAGGCTTCCCTACACACCAATGAACTGTACATACTTACTCCTGTTGCCTTTATTTTTTTGCCTTGATTTATGCTTCTGCGAAGGCTTCACGCAGAGCTTTTTCCGTAGCCTATGTAAGTGGCCTGAAGTCTAAACTTGTGAGTTGGTGTGCGCCTTGATCTCTTTGAGAGAATAGCAGGGCCGGCATGTGTGAGCACTAGGGGAGTGTGTGGTAGAGCGAGTGAGAGACTGACTGCGATTATCTTCGGAGAGATTGCCAGCTCTAGTGTCTAGAGTGAGAGAAACAAAGTTTCTCCTCTGGGCTTTCTGACCATGGTGGGAAATCTGTAACAGGAAATGTTCACCTTATTCTTGATTTCATGTTGTTTATGGAGAAGGAGAACCAGGAAATGAGTAGGGGGAAATGCAACGCTACCAAGCCACGACCGAGCGACGTGCATCGCCGCAACGTGTAGTTACGTTTTTCAAGAGGTGCACGTCAGGCTAAGGTGTAGGGTACGTGCCTCCATGTTCCTTGCGGACGTAACCGTGCCGTAGATTTAACGCAGAAGCATAAATCCCACTCAACACATCAAATCTCTAACTGCATTTTAAGAAGCAAACAATTCTAGTTATCTTTTGTTTGTTATAGCATGTTTGAAAAACAGGACTCAAAAGGGAATTAATAGCATTCACTGCAGCTGCTGGTGGTCTGAGTGGATCTAAGTGTTGTGTAACTTCACGGCCTCTCTGCATCGGAGGGGTGGATGGACTCAACATTGAATAAGGAGAATCCTGCTCTAGGCCCACTATGGCCTATTAAGGACATGGAGAGGGCCTATTTAAAGCAGCAGCACACATCTCCAGGCCAAATAAACTTGTTACACACTCCCTCTGTTAACCTCGGGGGACAGATAAATACCAGCCTATAGAGTTAAAGTGAGAGGAGGAGGAATGAGGAATGAGGAAGGAAGCAGGATGAGCTTGTATT
>NC_045754.1:10022263-10031578 GCF_008692095.1 Etheostoma spectabile | reverse complement strand
TTTTTTTTTTTTTAAAAGGTCACAGGGAACTTACCTTCCTTCAAATCTGTGTTTCAAAAAGTCAAACAGTGCTTTTTGCATCATGTCTGTCACCTGTGGACCGGAAATTAAGGGAGATATTTAGAGAAAACAATTGAAAGGGGACACATGTTTTGCTGAGAATTCCCCAACAAAGGCCGTGTGGTGTTTGAAAAGTTTTGACACACCTCGTAGCCCTTCAGTGACGGTCCAACCAGAACCACGGGCCGCATGGAAGGCACAACGTCGTAAGGAGGAATGTGTTCCGCCTTAAGAGAGAAGAAGAAAAACAGTTGCACACATTTATGGAGACAAAGTAAACACTCACCATCACAAATCACTTGAGGGATTTGGAAAAATGACCTAGACTAGATTTAAAAGCACTGGAACATTGTGAACCATGAAATGGGACGTCCCAGCTGGCCCGACAAAACACAAGCTTTGAATATATAATAGATTTGGCAGTTCACAAATTTTAAGGGCATAAGGTTGTCGATACTTGGAAGTAGTTAAAGGTAAACTACAATATATTGTGTGGGATTACAATCTTTAGATGAATCCTCTCATTTCATGGTTCTGATGTTTAGAATAAAAAGGAAAACTGACAGGAAAAGTTAGTCAGACAGGGAGAAAAAGCCACAATAGATCAATAGAAGTTACAACTGAAAAACGTGGAAAAAATTAGGAAACAGGTACAAAAACCTGCTCACTGCTGTTGGGACAAAGTGGGAGCTCAGTCTGTGTAGCAGCCTCAGTTTTTGATCAAAATCACAGTCGAATAATCACTCAATGAATCGACAGATTTAGGGCTGTACCCTTCAGATTAGCCTGATTGGTATTGAGGCATCAGCCATGATGTAACTGGTAAAAAATGTTTGGCCAATATAACATTTTAAAATTTCTGCTATCTGCTCCTGTTTTAGTGCCACAGAAATCTCTTGCACATGACGTTAAAAAAAATTGGTTCCAATGAGTTTAACCCAGTATTGTATACTTTAACTCTTTTGTTGTTTTATAGAGAGCACATTGAATTGCTTTGTTGCTGAAATGTGCTATATAAATAAACTTGCCTTGCCTTGATGCTGCTTTGAGTCCCAGACATCTAAATGTTTGGATATGTCAGCACACTGGAGTGCAATAACAGTGCATGATCTAAGCTGAAGCTCTGTTGGAGAGCAGACAGCTGGGAAGCAGAGAGGATTGACTTAAAGGACTGTTAACTATCAAATTCACCGCACAGTATTTTGTTTTTAATAATTTTCTCCTCTATTTGTCCTAATGTTTAAGCAGCTCTCTCAGTCTGTGCTATCTTTATGATGAGGGGATGAGTAGATTTCATGTTTGCTCTTCCCCTTGCACCTCTCCACTTTTAAACATTTTCTTTCAGTGTGACATTTGCTGTCGTCATAGTTCTTCCCTTGGGACGTTGTGGAAACTGATGCACACAACTGTTGACTAACATGAGGGTATTAATGGACAATGTGGTTCCGCACAAATACTTCTGGTAGCCTAAGTTCAACTGTGCATTACTTGGTTAACGTCAGCATGGTCATGGGAAACTTCCATGTATTAGCGTTTTACAAAATTTTATTTACTTAATTGGATTTTTGTTTTAAGATGTATTCACAGATTTGGATTGATTTTATAAACATTCAGCATATTGCATATGTATTTATTTCAATGTTGTGATGCAAATTTTTCTTCAGCAAACAGCAGTTGAAATGCTAAACATTACACCTGATAATAGATGTTTCTACAATGAATCTGTCTCCGTACACTGTGACAACCTAAAGAAATTAGAAGAATAGTTTGCATTTCGGGAAATACACTTATTCAAACAGCTATTTTAAACAAACAAGATATATTATGTTAGATAGTGAGCTTTAGAGGTGCTGGTATGCAGATTCTCTTACCTTTGGTCAGAGCCAGGCTAGCCGTTCCCCCTCCCCCATCTCCAGTCTTAATGCTAAGCAAACCATCTCCTTTCTCCAGCTTCAAGACTTTTGAAGACATCCAGTATGAACACATGAGAGTGCTATTTATCTCCTCATCTCAAGCTAATAGGCGTATTTACCCACAATGTTGAACTATTCCTTTAAACTGAGATATTCCCTTGCTTATTCAAAAGCTGTTCACACTGAGCTCTCACTAAATCAGGATCACAAGTTACAAACACACAAACAAACACAACACAGAGGTTTGCAGGAGCAGTGAGTAGGGTGAGAGGTCAGCATAGGGGTGAATCTCTAAAAAGGGTTTTTATAGTTCAGACCAAAGAGATCATCCCCAGACCCTGCTGAGCTGGTGCACTGCACGCCACGACTTACCGACTTCTGCTTCTGCTTAGCTGTGGTGAGACGGAAGAGGAGAAAGAGAGATGTTAAGAACAGGCATGCATGCTAACGGACGGGTGCACGCAAAGGGATGAGGACGGTGTTGTAGACAAACACGACTGGCGCTGAGTGAGGCCAAGCAGCCACAGGCATTTAGTCAAGAGATGTGCGGGCAGATAGAAGAAGAAGAGAGGGTTTGGTGGTCCAGAGTTTACCTTCTTAAAGAAGGGCATTCGTTTCTCTTTTGCTAGGGGTGACATGACAGTGTTTGGACTGGCTTTAGGGGAGCGCAGGTTGACTGGAAGCTCATTGTCCTCAGGGTCTAAGTCTGTGGCGTCTATGTCAATGGCTATGCACATAGACAGACAAGACCACCATTGCCATCAGATGAACACAAGAGGTCACAGGTAAAGGGGTACATTTCTCATTGACAGTAGCACAACATGTATGCTACGACATGTAAAAGTATAATTTTGGCCATTAAAACATCACTGAAAGTCAACTTTATTGCAGGTAAAAATACAAAGTATGAAAAATCTAGGTAGCACATCTTACCTTTTACTTGAATTCAATAGTCAAAAGTTGTTTAAAAGACTCCATTAAGTATAAAAGTGTTAAATTTGCATTTCAAGCTACTCACCAGACGAAGGAGGTGTAGACTTCCGTGAGTTAGGAACCACTTCACCTAAACTAGAAGATGAGTTGGCTCCCAATTTACTGAAAAGAGAAAAAGTGTTCCACACTTCAGATCAACAACTCTTATGAAGTCTAAAATAATTTGAGACAACCTTCCAGCTGTGACAGAGAACTTTGGCACAGATGAGGGTTTTTACCTGGAGTGAAACTTTCCCTGTTTGGCTCTCTGCTCCTGGAGGATGCGAGTGTTTTCAAGCTTCACTGGACTGGGGATGAACCCGATTTCACAGCCTTCCTTCACCAGGCGTCCTATCCACCAGTCGTTGTTGAATTTCTACACATAATAAGTGGGGACAGTTACCTTGAGCATCCTCCTTTTTTCCCTCAGCATCACTGTCCTGATTAAAAAGTTAAAAACCACTCACCTCTTTGACATGGAGGAAGTCTTTAGCCTCAAAGGAGATGGCCATGCCTGGCACGGGGACATCGTCATCGTGACAAGGGCTGTAGTTGACATTTGTGCGAACAGCAAATGCAACTGGTTTGGTCTGCCGGGAATACAAAAAAAAGGAGGGAGATAAATAAAATTGTAGTCCTGAATATATTTAAATGTTAATCTTTTTATGCACTGTTGGTAAGATGTGATTCTTTTCTTTGTGTGAGGTGTAAAAATAAACCTGGATGAGAGATACAAGTAGGCTCTGACTCATCCAGACTTAGTTTCTCTCCATGAAGGATTTGACTGCTGCACTGTCTCTCTTTTACAGGCTAAAACACTTCCCAATTCAGAGTGATGCAACATGGTAGCGTACGCAGCAATCACTACTTTAACACTAATGGTGAAACAGTACTCTTGTCTTGCGTTAGCACAAACAGCACTCGTGTAAATGGTTCATAAATCAATCCCACAATCTTTACAATGGTTGAATCAATACTGGCCTTCCTATCGGATCAGTGCTGACCTTCCTCTTTGGGACAAAAAGTCCATTGAGATAGTGCATACAGCTAATGAAATGTTTCCTGTATTCCTGCAAGCTGTGATATAACTAGCAACTCTACAGTCCACATATGAGAGAGCAACTTTCTTTCTATCCGCACAAATGTTTTTGCACAAAGCAAAAGCAAATCTCCACTGCCCACAGTGCATCTTTTTTTTTACAGAAATGGATTTGAGTATGTTTTAATTAGGTCACGTCATTAAAAAATGTACTGGGAAAACCATATACTCACAGACAAAACTTCTGAATCTAGATCTCTGCAAGAGTAGTATAAACCAATAATAAGACCCACGTTGCTTTGAGAATTACATAAAATGCTTTTAGACATAAGCCTGGCAGCAAGGGCAGCAACAGTTGGCAACATGGTCATGCCCTCAACCAGATTACATTTGTTCTGCCTTTGACTGTGTGACTGACAAGCATGAACAAATTCAACTGAAAAGCTAAAATGAATGAACAGGGAATGAATGTAGTTTAGAGTAATCTCTCAGCATAGACTCACACGTTGAATATTTACCTGCAGATGAAACAGAGCAGGATGAGGGGAAAGGTGTGTAATACTCAGCTGGAAGACAAATTTAACCCACTAGATCAGAGCTTTGATGCTGTAACTTTAGTTAGAAAAATTCTTTCAAAGTGCACTCAAATCTGGCATGCTCTAGCTGGTTTTAGTCCTGAAATCGGATTTTCCCATAGAAATCTAAAAATAAAATCTTCCAAAAGGTCTAGTTTCAATACAGTGCACATACAGTACACAGCAACACAGAGCTACACATTTATATTAGTAACAAGTTCTGTGTAACATGTTATGTTATTACATAAACTCAAGTTGATTTGGAATAGAACCAAGTGAATATTATCTTTCTACATTTTGAAGCTGCAGAAATCCTGGAAAACATGGACAGTGTTATCACTTTTAAATGTTTTTATGGCACATGTTCTAGCCTGCAATCGATTATTAACATATGTAGATATACAAAGTAGGTTTGTGCAATCAACGATTGAAGAGACCATCGTTTGTTTGTAAATATTAAAATGTAAAGGGAATAAATAATTAACAGAAAATAACTTTTGCTCCTTACTGTGCATTTACAGGAGATGTTTTTGGCGGAGTGGCGTGTCTGCACCCCGTGATGATCATTACTGTTAGCCAGAACAAGTGGTTGAGACCAAAACAAGAGTGAATATTGGGCTTACGTTCATCAGCTAGACACCAACATGACTCCAAATGCTAAATCTCCTGGATGTGTAAATAATCAACTCTTCAACTTATCAACCTTAAAGGTAATCATATGTCAATGTTGTGTTCACAACTTGATTCTGCTGCACCCAAGTGGCCATAAAACTCAGTTATTGCAGATTTAAATACTCATTTATTAAGATTATTACTGTTCATGCAGCACTTTCCCATTCACAATGACCGATTGGATTTGCTTGGACCTGAATGCTACTTGAGATCTTTCAAACAGGCAGCAATGCTCAGTCAAGCTCAGTACTATGAGAGTAATTCATTACTTTTATTGATGACAAGTGCACTCATTTCATCAACACTGTCCACTGCTGCCTCATTGATATACAACAGGTGTGAAGTGACTGTGACGAACTATGAGGGATTATGGAAATAATGCATTAGTGAATCATTTTCTTCATGCGGACAGCAATGTAAATATTCCATGAAGTGAAGGTTTAAGCCGTGTGTGTGTGTGCGTGCGTGCATACTTGCGTACGTGGGTGCGTGCGTGTACTTGTTACATCTCCAGAGGAGATCATCCAATTCAATGAGCAGCTCTAGGACACATAGAGGACAAAGTGTCCTTTTGCATGCATTGAGTCACATGGTTGCATGAAGGTATAAGGTCCATTAGTACACACGGATGTATGTGTCTCATGGACCGCTGCCTCTTTCCTCCCTCCCAGCTGCTCTGCTCGCCTTTATCCATCACGGCCGCCTGTCAGGTAAATCTTTCTATAGGCCTAATGACATTTTGCGGACCTGTACGAAATCACGCACAAATACATGTCTTAACATGCCACCTTGTATCACAGGTGACTGCGGTGTTTGTCCATAACGGCACATTTACACGGCTGTAGAGTTTCTACACATCTCCTGAACGAGCCCATACTGCTTTTTCGCTTCTTACGTAACACAGGCCTTCATTATGGATGCCATAAAGACTGCAGTGAGGGAGGGAGAAGGGCAGGCGGAGGGTAAGAGAATGGGTAAGATGCATGGGAGGAGGAGGAAAAAGAAAAGAATAGGAAAGGAGGTGGACAGAAGGACAGAAGACGAGGTAGTGCAAAACAAAGCAGAGGACAGGAATTGAGACAGACACATTCATGGAGATAAGAAGCAGAATAAGGATAATACAGAGATAACCAGCTCAAGAGAAGCCCTCTCTCTAACTGGGAACCCTGGGAGGCAGCACTATAGATTGACCACAGCCAATTAACACCGTGTGATGCTCGTCACAGCATCACATCACACCATGAATATTTCCATAGATAAAACCTCTCAGTCATCTCGGGGCTTACACTTACTGAGTAAACAACATGTAACATTATTTGCCATGGAACATGCCTCTCCATTAGCATTACGCAGAGTCTCATGCTATAAATCCAGGTTCCCACATTGCTTGACCTTGAATGTTGTATATTGATTTGAAATTAATTCTCTTCAACTAAGTGCACTGGCCTCAGGCTGTACTAAGAGTGTGTCAAATGTATTTTATGATATGAAGGGAGCCATAACCTTTGCTAATTTAGTGTGAGAAGATATTTCTATAATTATCCAAGGTTGCCAAAGTATACTGTAAGTATGCACAGTTAGTAATGATTAGTGTGACTAGCACTTTTCCCCTCCTCAATACCCCCACCGGGGTGCCCTTGAGCAAGGCCCTTAAAGGGGCTGACACACCAACCCATTGGCCAACCTTTGGCAGAAAAGGCAGTCGGACTGACAGTCTCCCAAAGTTGCTCAAAAAAAGTGTCTTGGAACGTCGGCGCTAATCTGTATTGTCGCCCAAAAAATTGAAAACCGTTAGCTGATTGGAAGAACGCGTCACGTGGGTCTAGCTTCTCTAGAATTTCAAATTTCGGGAGTTGAGCAATCTGTGTGTGTGTGTTTGCATGTCCGTACTAATTGTGTGTTTGTATGCACTAATGTCAAGTAAGATTCTATATTGCATCCATTGTATCCGAAGCTTCGTAAGAGACAAAGTTAGTTTAATGAATTCTGACTATGATCTGACCCACTACCTAATCTATAATCAATAGAAAATAGAGGAAACACTCATTAGTAACAACATTTAAACCTGCATTAACTGACTCTAACTGGCTGTTTGGAGGCAGTGGAAACAACCTGTAAACACATTTGGAACAGTAATAGTAGAGCTGGGAGGAATTGAAAAGTGGATAATTATCTGAGGGTTCAAATAATTGTTTCATCCATTGTTATAATAAAAAAAATTGATTATAGCAGTTTTTATAATAATTATGAAGCCAGGCAACTTGAACGATCTTTTCATCGAGCGCTAACTCGAGATGTCCTCCAATTATCTAGTTTTCACAGACTAGTATTATTACTTATTAATTTTGCAAAATTGATTAAGTGTTTGTTTATGGTCAATTAGAGGTAGCAGAGGGTGTTTAGTATGTGTGTAGTAAATGCAAATGCATGTAATGCTATGTGAAGAAATATGTAAAGGCAACATTACAGGCATCAACTCTATCTCCAATCCTTCAGAATATCTGTGGTATGTTAGGAAAGTCATTGTGAATTACTGCCTATAAAGGCTCACAGTCAGAGAGTCTGCACTTCCTCTGACCCCAACTCGCTCTCTCTCTGGTGGCCAGACCGCTAAGAGGCTATTTTTTACTACTCATCTGTCATGTAAAATGCCAGCGGGGGTAATCTATGCCAGGTTATCTATAAAGCCAACTTATCTTTTTAATTAGTGAACCAGAGAGGGTGACTCTCTGGAAAAATACCAACATAGATCTGCTGGAATGATCTGTCTTTTCCAGCTAGCTACCTCCAGACACAGTGCAGGAGGAAAGTGTCTGCTAGAATAGATGGATAGCCAAAATCTCAGTGCTTACATCTAGTGAGCGCGCTAGTTGTTACAGACACTGAACACTCAAGGAAAGACAATAAACCAATTTTTCAGACACTTGATTGAATTAATATGCAAAAATAGAAGCTATGCAATGGGCTTTACAGCAGGAAGAGAACAACATGTGCACAGACAATAGTTGAATTACTTCATAGAGCAAAGGCATAAATCTTATTTTGAGGGGATTGAGGGATTCTGTGGAAGCCAGCACTGATTGCAATTCCTGTCGCACAAAGGCAAGCCTGCGCTGCTGTGTGTGTGTTTGTTTATATGCTGCTAATTGTGGCTCAGAACAGAGCAGGCGAGGCTGGGCTCTGATAAACAGTGACGCTGAGCCCTCTGATGCCCCTAACCTCTCACACCAGCAGCCCCTTACAGCCCTTTCTTCGTCTTAGAAACCAGCTGAAATCGGCTACTGCTTCTTTCATAGTCACCTAGTCCATAGCACTGCATCATTTCCCACTAATCTCACCCCAGGAATAGTAAAACAACGTGCGATTAACCACTATTGTTTTAATGTCTGAGAATGAGTGAGATGAGCTGGGGAAGTCAGAAATAAGAAAACTTTGCTCTAAGTCAAAATTACAGCAACTTTATACAGTTAAAGTGGTGTTCTGAGTGGATTTATCTCACTGCTCTACACTAAAATCCGACAAGACCCTTACCAAGTCAAGTCAAGTTTATTTATGTATCCCAATATCACAAATTTGGCTCAAGGGGCTTTACGGTCCAAGCAGCATTCAACACTGTCTTTTTCAACCCTCGCTTCAGATAAGAAAAAATTACCCAAACAAACCCCTTTTTTTGGGTAATTAAAAAAAAAGAAAAAGATTTGCCAGAAAGAGAACATGATTGTTTTGACAAACTAAAAAAAGAATAAACATGTAAAGTGAAGAAATGAGCCCAAAAGAAAGCAGACACAGCTTTTCATCTTCCAAAAACAAACCAACCAGTGTTATCATTTGAGTGGTACCGGACATAATTCATTCAAGCATAATAAACTATTTTGCGTCTCTGCAGAAACACAATTCTATACTTGTGGGGACCCTTATTGACATAACACATGTTCCTGCTCCTTTACCTAACCATTGCAATTCTCAGTTCTTTTAAATCAAGACTGAAGAGCTTTCTTTTTGATGTTGCCTTTCTTTAAATGGTTGATGATTTCTTTGTTTAATTTCTTTTATTCTTGTGTTTTATCTGTTTTTATTTTTTTAA
>NC_045754.1:10011616-10022253 GCF_008692095.1 Etheostoma spectabile | reverse complement strand
TTTTTGTGTAAAGCACTTTGAATTGCCCTGTTGGTGAAATGTGCTACACAAATGAAGCTGCCATGCCTTGCCTTGAGTTTACCTAAAACTAATTCTAACTTTAACCCTTAAAACCTAGTCTTAAAAGGTCCTCTGCCCTTGTCTTGCCAATAAACAAAAATTTGTTTCAGTTACTCTAACCACACCTCATTAGTTATGTTTCCATCTACTTTTTTTTGTTCACCAAAAACATGCATGTGAATAAAGCCGAGGAATGTGTGTTTCCATTTAACGGCTTTTAAGCAAATAAAAAACCTGTGTCACATGCTGTGTTGTGGTCAAATTGCCTAGCTACCTACAAATTATTAATATTGAACAGTACTTATGTGGCGGCTGATAGCAACATATCAAGCTATAATAAGGCTATGAGGCTATCAAAACATTGCTATGATAATGCAGATAAATCATGTCATTTGTTAGATTTTTGCTATTAATAATAGCCGTTATATTTCACTTGTAAATTAAATATAAATAGTCTCTTGTCTTCTCGGTAGTCCACTTATATTTGTCTTTTTTGACACTCGCCATGTCTGCAAAGAAAGCAGAAAAGACCTAAAACTTCTTGTATGGTTGCAACCATAAAATTACCTAAAACAGAATATCAATTTATAATTCATTCGGCAAACGTTTACGTTTCCATCAGTTGATCATATAAGCCACTATTCAATGCAATCAAACCTACACACTTTGTGTCGTTATTCATGAAATCCAATCTAACTTTACTTTTTCCATAAGGCATTTTTCATTCGATCTTAATTTGCATAAAGCACGTGTATGGAAACATGGTTAAAGTGTGTATTTTTTCTCCCTTTCCGTTGTCTTGTTTTTTTTCCATTGCCTGTCTTGCTGTTTTATCATGTTTCTATCTAATGTAAGGTAACCTTGAGTGTTTTTACAGACACTTCTACTTAAAATGTATTATTAAATCCTGTTATTTATAGGAAACAAAACATTTGCAAAGCTGTTTTTTCTTTTTTTCAATCAATTACAATTATGTTCGCTATCTTGCAGTCTTCTTCTGCCTTGACGTTACAAGGGTGCATTGATATGCTTCTTTTCTAATCATCTGTCGATCAGTGGAAAAGTGTGAAACCAGTGGCAGGTTTCACTATACAAACAAAACTGCACACGCACACGCACACGCACACGCACACACACACGCACACGCGCACACACACACACACACCTTCTCAAAGTCTGCACCACCTGTTCAAAGTGTCCCTGACCTACAACTGGACAGAGGGACCTTAGTGCTGTTGAAATTTGGATACCAACCTTGGCCTTGTCGAGCTGTGCCTGAGCCTGTCGCTCTGCTTCTCTGCGCACTGCCTCCTTATCCTCCTCAAGGGACACATCGGAGTCTGATGGACGGCTGGTGTAGGAGTCGGCCGAACCCTGCAGAGACACAGACATTTACACTTTAGCAATACTAAATATAAATAATTTTGTTGATTTGGTATTCACACTTTAAAAATGACAGGTGTAGGAGAAGCAGTGGCTTCACAGCATCTTAAGGACTTAATTTGCCTTGCATTGCCCTTCCTCTTGAAAGAAATGGTTAACTTTGGGAGTTGAGCGTATGATGTGCAACTTACAAATGTGCAAACACACTCACACAGACTAAAGTGTTAAGCTCTAATCATCACAGGAATCTCAGTTGATTTCATGAAATAATGAATGTTAAGGCCGTGCTCCATAAAATGAGCAGTCATGTTGTTCTACTATCAATCACATCACTGCAACATCTTGATGAAAACAAAGCCGTAGCACATTGTGGACACTTCCCCTTTTCTTGAGAAAAGATGCCAAAAGGACATAAACTGGCTTTTATAGAGTCAAATGACATCACCAACAGCTCTTGTATCCTTAGCTTTCTCTCCTTGTGTGAGAAATACTGGGGGAATAATGAAAGAACACCAGGTCCAGTATTAGGGTTGTGCCATATCATCGTCCATGGCTGACCAGCGTCACGATGGAGAGCCACCATCGTGATGCCACGTCCCCCACACTGTCAGACACATGCTAATCCTATTGGACGGAAAATTGACAACTGCGTTGGTCTTAAACTAGCAAAGACACCTGCGTCGAGCTTGGCGCGGTGCTTCCCCTTAAGTGGAAGCTACTTCCCCCCCTTAAGTGCAACCTTTCTGTAGTGATACAGTCTCTCTCTCTCCCTGTCAGTATAGCAGCTTGCTCTACCTGGCCTAGTAACGTCTCAGCATGCGGTCAGGTCATCCTCTGCGCCTTGGCTTGGACACATCGGGAGAAAAAGCATTAACATGGAATGCTATCACACTTTCCTTTATCCCGTCATTGGCCTAACTTTGTGAATACTACTGTGTGCGTGCATCAAAAAGTAAGTCTGATGACAATGTTATGTAGGATTTATGAATGTACGTTACCAACATTAGGCTAATTCACGAGGGTGCTATTTTATGTGTGAGCTAATATTGCGCCTCTGTTGATGTGTGCTGCAAGAGTTATGTTTCTGTTTACTGAATGTGTTATTCACAGCAAATATAACCGAGAATATAGTTTAATCCCAGTAATCATGGTATTTTTGGTTATTACTCGCTCTGTAAAAGGCAAACGTTACACTGTACTTTCATTACACAGATCACGGAGATTCCGCCCGCCCCCAAGCAAAACACACACAGTTACAACCTTAGACACACTCCTGAGTTAAGTGCATTGGTGCACACTACCACACACACTCATCTCTTTATATACTACATGAAAACAGACCATAAATAATTACTGGGGTAGTTACAAGCTGAATGCTGAAAGGTAATACTTGCACGTTACTGCTATAGAGACCAAAGCGTTTACAATGCCCTACAAATGGTAGAGAACAGTCACACCAGATAAGTTGAAATTGAAAACAAAAAGATTAAAAAAGGGGATAGGATGTAAAATTTATTGTCATGCAACCTGAAACTCATTGACATAGAATATACATACAACCTAAAAACTGCACTATTCCATTAGGAAAAGCTAAGGCAGGAAAAACACAGCACCAGCACACAAAATGTGTTCTTTAGGCTTACCCTCTATCTTGAAAGCTATACAATGTACAGTATACACTTAGGATGTAATACCTTTAAAATGGGATTTAAAAGTAGCTTAACCTCACCAAATCATGAATTTGTTAACCAACCGTTAGCATGACCAGTTCAGCCATTTTCATTATCCATGACCAGATTTAGTTAATCACAATTGAAACATTTCAATTACAATAAACAGGTAGGGTGTAAGGTAGCTTTTGTATATTACCAGCTAGTTTAGCTAAATTTGTCTCTCTTGCTTAAACAGTTTTTAGCCATTTTCTTTGAAACCATACACTTATATGGGCTAAAAGATAATATCAACTGCACATAAGTAATTAATATAATTTATATACGTAAAAAAATAAGACAAGTACAATTTTGGTTTCAATATGTTGTTACTGGATTTTGGCTTTGAAGGACAGCACTGATAGCTACAGCTAACTGAAATGTAATACTGATGAAAAACATACAACATGGTAAGGAAAAGTTGTATAATTTAATTTGTGGATGTTGGATGAATACAGTACATTTGGAAATACACAACAGAAAAATCTCCCAGTGCCACATATTCATTTCAGTTAAGTATAATTGAGAGTCTAACATTAAAAGGGGGGATTTTAACTAAGTGAAGGCAATGTGAGCCTTTACCTGCACGCTACTATACCACCCACACAAGGCCTTTCATTCATCTCACTGCACCATTACACTCTGCTGTCTGAGTTAAAAATAGCCTCCCTCACTCTGAGCCTGATCAGAATTACCCAGCCATCACATACACACAAAGGAGGATGTCCTTTCCACTTACATTACCTGACTTATGTATATAATGATACGATAATATTCATGATATGATAAGTGTCGTTACTGTACATAATACAAGGTTATTTGTATTTATGTCCTCCATCTAACAATAAAACCCTGCTGCTTGTCAATTTCCTCTGTGTCTCTCATCTTCCCCCAAGATGTACCGGTTATGAATAACTCATTTGAAAGCAAGCTCATTAAATAACCATGGGCTGCTTTTGCTGTCATCACATCCATGATCATATTAATCTCCCAGTGGCTTTTAAAAAACAACAACAACAACAACAACAACAACAACAAGCATCTAAACTATGAGTCAAACTCTGCTTAAACTTGAGTTTGAATATGCAGCACTTCCATATTTGGATCACATATATGTACTAAATTGGCATCTTGTTGCACATTCACCTTCTCTTTTATGAGCTACACTTGACCTTGAGAAGTGCAGGTGACAGTACCTGGGATGATTATTTCATCAAGACGTGACCAAGAACAGCGTCCCAGTGGGTCAGAGGGAGGTGATATGGAGCACTGCCCAGAATCTGACATCCATAACTGATAACAACATCCTGCTTCTCGTCATCAGCAGGCAATACACAATTGTGCCACACTGACCCCAACACTGTGGACTGATGGATGAAGTAGATACACACAGACGTACACATACACAGGCACACAAAAAAACTGATAATGTAAACACCCTCAAAAATCTGCTTACACAGGCATCGGAGCTCTTGACGCGACCTCCCTTGGCTCGTTTCAGCAAGCGGATCCAGGTGGCCTTCATCAGCCACACTGGTCATTCAGTGTCCTGAGCCACTGCTCCCTCCTGCTACTGCTACAACTACACCTAACTGCCCTGCTGGGATCACTTTTGAACCAGCACTGCAGCGGCTTTCACTGCTTTGGCTACAGGTGCATTTAACAATGTGGCAACATGGACAGCTGGTTCCTGTTACACCTTGGCTGTAAATGCTACCTTCATCTCTGGGTGAATAAATATTTTTGGAGTTGGGGCTCCTTGTTTTGCTGCAGCTCCAGCTAGCTCTGCAGCTATCTGTAGAGACACAGCTCCTGCTTCTACTGCTGCTGCTGCTGCTGCCGCCGCCAAATATGGGGAATCCACAGGAGCTTTCTGCCCCGCGCATAATCTCAGCAGCTCTCTCCCCGTCTGCACCAGTCTCCTCCAGTGCTCAGACTGCCGCTGCAAGTGATGAAGCTGACTCCCCGTATAAGTCAGGTGGCAGCGATGTTTCTTAGCCTCTTGTTCATGCTTTGGCTCCAGCCTTGCTCCTCCTTCACTGTAGCCTGCCCTGCTGCTCCACAAGCGATGGATAACAGCAGTCAATCTACATGAGTCCTGGTGTGGCTGCCTGTGACCGACTCTCCTCCTGATGCTAATGAAGTGGCAGCCTCTCAGGTGCTGCAAGCTCCGTCTTTCTCGCTCTCTGTCTCAGCCTGTCAGTGCATGTCCTGCACACTCCTTCAGTGATTCTACCTCAGTATCTCCGTCTTTACCCACCCCTCCTCCTCCTCCTCTTTCACTGTCACTCCCCTTATTTTTTCCCTCAGTTACCCCTCACAGTCAGTCCATCTGCTCGTTGTGGCTCTGCAGTGATGGTGTGCATGTGCTATATGGATAGTGTGTATGTGTCGACAGTGCATGCTGTCTTGTTCTTTTTAGTCAAAAGCACACTACGTTCATCCCGTTGTGAATCGTTTATAGTTGTTGATAAAATAGGCGTAACATCGCCATCTTCTCAGAGGTGAGAAAATATGATCACTTTTATTATGCATCACATCAGGCTCATCATTTTCTGATTATCGATTTATGCACTGGATTTCAGACTTTTCCTTTCAAGTCCTCCTTTGCAAGCCCAAAATAAGTCACACCCGTCGCCTATCTTGATTTTAATTTTAAATTTATTGTGTAGACTAAAGCAACAAGACAGCTTTATTAAAACAAAATTATCTTCAACAGGGACCTGATGTTTCTTTTCATATTTCTGAATGGGTACTGGTTTGCAAATGCTAAACAACGGTGCTGAATTTGACACAAAAGGTTCTTCTGCTATAATACAATAGGCTTTTCTCATATTTCTTTTTCAATTTGACTGCAGTGCTTGCACAACAAACATCCCCTTTTTGTATCTGTATTAATTTGGGTTGGTCCAATGGAAGCCGTCGTGATGTCACAACAACCATTGTGAGCAATTTTCATCTTTTATCTTTGGCTGTGGGAATTTCTTTCACAATTTCCTAATATTTTATAGAGGAAAGAAAATCGAGAAAATAATTAATTAAAAATAAAGCAGATATATCGATAATATATATTTAGATTATTGACAGAAAATTAATTTGAATTATTCATTTAAATAATTTTCATGCAAAAAATCTCTGGTTTTAGCTTCATGGATGTAAGGATTTGGCGAAGCTAATAAACACAAAATATTTTTGCGTTTTGGATTGTTGGTCCGGCAAAACAAGACTTCTGAATATGCCAATCTGGGAAATTATTCTGTTGTGTATGTCCAAATGCACTGTATTCATCCAATATCCACAAATTAAATTATAAAACTTTTCCTTGCATTGCTGTGACCTTTAGACAAAACAGTCAGTTAGGAAAATAATCAGCAGATTAATCGATAATTGTGTGCTTGTGTGTGAGACAAAGAAATAAGACTCAGTATCTTTTTTTAAATAATCTCTTCTTCACTCTGATCTGCATTAGGGATTCTGAGGTGAAAGCTGCTCTAAATCCTCACCTGTCAGATCAGCTGTGATTCATTGCATGTGAGCGGAGTGTTGCAAAGCCACACAGGCCAAATGAGAATCATTAAGGCGTTAATTAAAATTTTTCCATCCTCACTCATGAAGGAACAGCCAAAGTTAAACCCTGCAGAATGATTATTCAAAAGGCTTTTTTTCATTTGCTGTGCTGATGCATGATGCTCCTCGGTCTGACCTGTGGTCAGGTTGTGTGAGGTCAGAGAAGGCAGGGGTCAACCTGTGTGACCAGCGATTGAAATGACCTTGTTGGTTTATGACCAGCAGTCCCTCCCCAAGGAGCACTAACTGTAGATCAAAGGATGACAAGCTAATCAGTGATGCTTATCATAACCAATCAATGACACGCCTCCATCTGCTCAGGTACTTTTCAACATGACATGCACACTTTAAAATGACACATCTTACATTAAAGGAAAGGCTGGGGGAGGATGATGTGATTTTAGCTCATTAAGACCAATTAGCCAAACGACCAAGGCAATTACCTAAGGTAGATTATGTTTTCAAAAGAAATGGATGGGAATGGTGGACAAGACAATATTTATCTTGTCCATCGTAACATTGAACCTCTCACCTCAACTATAACAGCAGTTGAAAGAAAACAGTACATCAATCCCCAGCTTTGCGTGATTTTCAAGAAATTGTGCAATGGTCACATATGTTTCAATAACACGGGTTAAAATTAGCCTCCAGAGGTCTCAGGGCCGGGCACAGATGCTCTGAACATGGAGCTGTGGAGCCCGGAGATGAGAGTGGTGCAACTGTGAAGGCTGCACTCTGATAGCAACACTGACAAAGACTCACAGCGACAGAACGAGCCCCCAGCTGCCCGACTTGACCGACCTCTAGACCCCCTGCCACACCAATACTGACAGCACTGTGTCAACAACACACAGACCACTACTAATCTAACAGCAGTTTAACTGCTTTAATCCATGAGGAGAGGTGCTCTTTGGGCTCCCCAAGCAGTCTGAGAATCACAGTTCCTTTCAAAGTAGCAGGAAGTTGGTGTCCTGCTCAAAGACATATCTACACGGTTGACTCTTGAAAACCTTGCAAATCTAACAATTAAAGGAAGCTCGTTAACTTTGACACTTTACCATGAGCCTGTAAAAGCTGCAAATCGCATCTTATTTGATGGCAGTGATTTTTGTAGCCCTACAAGTGGCCTGGCAACTGGTTGACAGACATCTACTTAAGTCTAGACTGAAATATGTCAACAACTATTGGACGAAAAAGGGCAATGGTCTCTGTGGTTTCTATACCGCCATTATTGATTCATTTGGACAGAGGTCCTTGCTGTAAGACCATCAATGACCTCTATATACAGCCGTGGCACGGCGATCATTACACTAGACCATTCCAAGTCAGTGTGGCTATCACCACAGTGAAACAGGAGGCTGTGAGTCAGCCTGCCTCCTGCGTCTGACAGAATCACTTATAGTGGATGGAGCCGTTACACTGAGGACTACATTCATGATGTGAAAGCTTCCATGTTAGCCGCTAAATGAGTTATTCTCTATTTGTCTCCACTATAAAAATGGAGTGCTGTAGTCATGCAGAAAACAACGGCTCTGTACGTGAGCTATAAAGTGCTCTCATGGTCAAGGATTCTTGCCAAGACTCTTTTAGACTTTTTTAGATCAATTCTTACATACAGTAAGAGTGCTGCTTCTTTCCTTCCACTAAGGCCACACTGCACACTTACAGCTTGTTTACTTTTCCCAATTTTATTATCTCCACATTGATGGCCCATCTCCTTGCAGTGCCCCAAATGTTCTCCAACTCTTCTTTCTCCCATTCACACTTGTTTCCACTTTTTTCGTTCCTTCCCATCCCGACCCCTTACTGTACTCCTCTCATCTCCCTCCTGTTTCAGGATTAGAAAGAAAGAACAAAATAAGGGCAGTTATGTGCACCTTTTTGCATTTTCTAGACTTTTCTAGACTAAAGCCCAAGCACTTGTGAATGTAATGACTGATGCATTGTACATAAAAAATGTGTTCTTTTCAGTGTTAACTATGTCATAATGAAATGCACAGGCATCTACAATCATCTTTTTACAGTGATAGAAGTAGGTAGATACAAGCAAATATTAGCATGCTAACATACTTAGCTAAGATGGTGGCTACAGTAAACATAATGGCTCATACCTAGTGTTATAGCTAGTGTTGCTGTAACGTAAAGTAGCACACACAATGGATGGTATTTATTAACAGAGAATAAGCTTTGCTTAATTCTAAAAAATTATGTCATTCTTAGCCAAGACATGTAGTAGCACCATGCCATTATCTTGTGATATGAAAGGAAGAAAAAACAAGTAAATGTAGACTAGGATTCCCATGGTTTAAAGTTATGAAGTTTGTAAACTTCACCCACTTAAAACCCAAATCTCAACTGAAGATTAAAAATTCAGACGTACTAACAAAATGGAAAAACAGCTAAAATTCTGCAGTGAATCTAATGGGGCAGTATGGTCAACACGGTGCGTCACATTATGCATCATGATTGAAGAATGAAGATTATTGCTTGTGCCAAGTCATGTTCAGTTCTAGCTGACAGACGACACTGCAATGGGCTGACAATGGGCTGAGCAAGTGTGCTAGCAGTTTCAGGCTTGGCATGACTCATTCTAGGCTGGAACCAAAGCTTCTTTTTGCAGCCATCTGTCCATCACTGCCACTTCACTCAGTGAAAAACAAAGTCAATTAAATTATCAGTCCACAAACGGCATCTCCTTCGTCACACAGAGACAATGAGAGCAGACATGACAGACAAGAGTGAGAGATGTGTGACTGCAACAATGAATACTTACCAATATTTCACATGGAGGAATTAATACCAACTGAGCAAGAGAGTGAAAGACAAACTGTATGTACATCTGTGAAAGAAAAAGAAAGTGAGTTTGAGAGAGAAATGAGGAGAGATAGAAGAGAGGGGAGAGTAATGATCCCTGTGGCGTGGCAAAAGAAGGATTGGCTGCATGAACGTCAAGGTGACTCTGACAGGCCTATGAAAAAAGTGTTTACCCAGCACCTCACGTGCCAGTGCATTAGATAAGTGCATCATCCCATTGAGGTGATGCACTCACTGGCTGTCAATCACATCATCTAAGAAACTTAGATGCCAAGCACACAGTAAGGGGACTTAAAAGTAGATACGCCTTTTGAATATGTTCCTATATTAACAAGCATTTTGTCCGCACGTCTGCTATGATTGTACATTTTTAACATAGATACAATTCACAATAATAAAATGAAATGATAAAAAAAAAAAAGTTACAACAATTAAGCTGATACAAACATGTACTTTCACTATTACTGGTATTATGCTGACATGCTTATGTTTAGCAGGTAGAAATGTTTACCATGTTCACCATTTTAGTGGTTAGCATGCTAATTTTTGCTAATTAGCACTAAACAAACTAAAAAGTACAGCCAACGTTGATGGGAATGTCCTGACTATTGCATGTATTTAGTCATAATCCAAAGTATTGGTCAAAATGACTTGATGGTTGCTCGATGAAAGGCCGGATGATCACAAACATCATTGGGATTCATCCTCCGGGGAACATCAGAGTCTGCACCAAATGTCATGGAAATCCATCCGATAGTTCTTGACATATATTTTGGTTTGGACCAAAGTACTGCCATCACTAGAGCCTAAAGGTTGATCAATGTCACAGATTTAAGATTCTGGCAAAAACATACAACACATGATGTCTAAAAGCATTGACATTGGTAAACCAGCCCTCAAACACCCATACAGGTTAGGGCTGCACAATCTATTGTTTTTTATCATCATTGCAATATCCTTTGGTGCAATGAACACATTGCAGAAAGGCGCCACTATGAGATTTTAGTTTAGTTAGAGATTAGTTAGTTGAAAGAAAACATCAGTAGAAAACTGCACTTTAAAAGGAGAATTCCGGTCAATTTCAACATGTAGCTCTGTTGTTTG
>NC_045754.1:10011260-10011606 GCF_008692095.1 Etheostoma spectabile | reverse complement strand
AATTTGGAGTGCTGTCAGTAGAGAGAAAAACGAAAACTATCGGCGCTGCCTACACTGTGTTATCCTCCAGCTAGGGTTAGAACCCAACAGGCTTAAACAGGGCAAGATTTAAATGTGTTTTTAGCTTCTAAACATGTTCAAAATGTCACTAAAAGTGCCTACCCATGTGCAGTGATGAAAATGCATGAAAGTTGTGCTAATTCAGCTCTGTTTAGTTCCTGTGTTGATAATACAAGGAGTGTTTTGGGACCATCTACAAACTAAAATACTGAAAAGAGATGCAAACATATTTAAAAAAATAAGCATATGCTTAGTTTTAAAAGTGCTGTAGTACAACCAGCAGGAG
>NC_045754.1:10007060-10011250 GCF_008692095.1 Etheostoma spectabile | reverse complement strand
ATTGAGGTAAGTTTGGAGACACTACCTTATATAATCATTAAATTGAGAGCCTACATATTTTTGTTTTATCTTTCCTGTGTGTTGTAGTTTGTAGATGGTCCCTACGCTCTCTACCTGCTGTCTCAACACAGGAAGTAAACACAGCTGAATTAGCACAACTTTAATGCACTTCTGTCACATCTACAGCAGTCAAATCCACTGTGTTCACTCAGAAGGAATCACTGCACATGGGGAGGCCCTTGTAATGACATTTTGAAAATGTTTAGAGGCTAAAACCATGTTTAAAATTTGCCCTGTTTAAGCCTGCCGGGTGCTAAAGCTAGCAGGAGGATAACATGGTGTAGGCAGCACAGATTGGTTTCATTTTTCTCTTTACTGACAGCACTCCAAACTTACAAACAACAGACCTATATGTTGAAATTGACCGGAATTCTCCTTTAAACTGTCTTTTTTTTGTGGTGCCTCATATATTTAATTCCATGTTCAATTTGTTAAATTAAATAATGTGGGAAATTCCTTGTGTTTCTATGTTACTTACATTTTTCTTTTTAATTCAACAAGTAATTTGTTGTATTTTAGCAGAATACTGAAAGCAGCAGAACTGAGTAGACCTTAATATCTGTTTATTCATCGCAATTAATATCCTTATCGCGATATTCAACAATGCTATCGCATATTTTCCTCATATTGTGCAGCCCTAATACAGATTAAACCATTTTAGCTAAAGTTCTGACTTAAACGAATCCCAATGAAGATCTACTGTTTGGTGTTGCGCCTCACAGTGAGCAGATCAAATGCCTGCAACGTTACGACAAGCCAAATGCTGGGTGACAAGACCCCTACAATTGCAAAAATACGTTCTAATCCTTTTTCCTCTAGTAAGTATTACTTGCAACCAGCAGCAGCCATCCCTTGAGGGGCTTTGCTCTCATTTACGGTGAACCCCCTCACAGCGAGATCTAGTTTATCTCGCAGCTCCTTCCCGCTCAGTTCCCTCTGTTTAAACACACCCCCATCATAGGATGATAGCTGATCAAGGGGAATACAGTGAGAGGCCAGGGGCTGCTCTCTGCTGCTATTTTGTGCTTGCATCATCAATATCCTGGCAGATTTCTGGTGTAAGAAGCAGGCTGTGGATGATTGATGAGAACTGGCTAGGAGAGCAGAGCGAGCTGCTAACCATCTTCAATGGGGTGAAACGTACCGTCATACAACAATTTGGGACTGTGCTTGAGAAAAAGGATTTCAGCTCACTTAATTTATGTAATACAGAGATAAATGATGTACTCTGGACCAATTCCTGGCTAAATTTGTAATGTATGCAAACGTATCTTTTTGCCACAGGGACATGAGGATTTCCCAGATTACATTGATAAATAAAAGAAAAAAACTCTAAAAAAAGTCCAAAAAAGGTCAAATCAATTTTTTATACATGATTTCCCTACATTAAACTCCAAGGGCCCTATTTAAACGATCTAAGCGCACGAAGTGAAGCGCAGGTGCATTTAGGGCGTGTCCAAATTCACTTAAGCTAGTTTGAAGCCGGAAAAAAGGATCCTTGCGCCCGTCACATCACAAGGGTTGTACTTAGTGTCTTCATTAATTAATCATAGCTGTGTTTTCACATGCAATAAACTAATCACAGTGTCATCTCCCATTTCCTTTAACAGCCAGGCGCGTTAACAGCCTGCCGCCATCACTAAGGTACCTTGGCACATTGCTATTATTATGGCGAATTTGTACCATAATATTTATACTATATATTAATATAATATATCGGGCCAGTATTGGCGTTTTTACCAGACATAAGTGCACCGTGTATGCCTTACTTGTGTTTAGAGCCACTTGCTGATGTGTATCATTTTCAGTCCAGTTCAATGGTGGTTGAGTTTTTAGGACACACACATCACAGCGATATATGAGAGAGTGCTGCGCCAACTGGACGAGAGATTTTAAAACTTTGAGAGATATGTTTTATACGTGGTTGAATATTTATACCTTTTAATGCTGATTCGTTTGACAAATCTGCCTGAAATTACAAATCAAGCACTTTATTTCAATGAATACTTTTAGGTTGTAAATAGTTTGTTACTTTTAAAATTAAGTATACTACAGTGTGCACTTTATTATGCTGCTTGCTTGTTGCTACTGTGTGCAATAGTGTAATTATTTTAGTTATGCTTAAATAAGTTTTTGTCATTTATTTTCAGAATTTGAAAGAATTTTTCAATATTTTCAGCACTTAACTCTTTTACTTGTTCTACCTCACCTGTTTTTAGTATTTGTTAAATATTGTTTAAGTTCAATAGATGTTCCTTTTTTAAATTGATAGTTTTATCATTCATTATCGTGTAATTTTTATGATTTGAATTGAGGGAACAAAAATAGTATCGGCTCCAAATTTCGGCAGCCCATTTTGGTCATCAGCCAAGGTTGATGATAAGAAAAATCTGTATCGTCATTGGCACTAAAAAATCCATATCGCTTGATTGCTAGTGTTTCTGTGCTTTCCTGTGTGTGTGTAACAAGCATAGTGTGTGCACTGTGCACAAACCTAGGTACATTTTACTAATGCGCTGTCAAAATAACAATGAGATGCTGTGTTACTGACTTTAGACCAGGGTTTTGTTGGTCAATGCTGCGATCACTTTCTGTTGCTGCAAGATAGCGATACACCAAGAATTAGCTGAACACACCTCCTTGTAAGACCAGCATGCCCATGGGCCCAAAGATGGGTGCAGGTGCATTTGCTATTAAAACGACGTGGGCACGAGATGGGAAATTAACAACTGCGTCTGCCTTAAAATAGCAGACACTTGCGTCAGTCTTTGTGACGTGGACCTTGACCTCAAAGTGGACCTTGGTGATTAGTTTGTCTTCATAACCAACTTAATCTCAGGTTTATTCAGCTTTTTATCACTGGTTCACCTGCAGAACCACCCAGGGTTTTTCAATCATTCTTGCTGGTTATCTCATGTATCCTACCTTAAAGTGACTATATGTAACTTTTTAATGTTTCTGAAGCTCTTTTATTTTTCATACAATGGTCCTAAATGACCTGTAACAGCAACCGAGACTGACAGTGAAAAGAATGCCATTTTAATACAGTTTTTAGTAAGGCCTCTGCCCAGGTTTGATTTTTCCAGTGCAGTCACAGAATAATTTGTGTCAGGTAGACGGCGCTACAGTTATGCTTTCTAATGGGTCACAGATTTCTTTGTTACATCGAATAAGCCTGTGTTAGTTCTCTTAATACATTCATTGTTAGGATCCAGCCTTTTGAGCTGGGTAAAAAGAAGCAGAATATTTCTATATAAAGGCCTAATTGTATTTTAATGTTATTATAGAAGTTACCTGCAGTAGTTAGGACTGATATTGGGGCAGGACATCACAGAAAAGAAGGAAATTAAACTAAGAACATTTAAAAACTAAAAGGGAAATTGAAAGACAACGCTGATAACGTTAGACAACTTTGGGAGGACTATCAACAGATGGAGACAATTACGGAATTGTAAATAGTTCAAAACCCACCGTGAATATTTGTTACAGTATGTGTCTATTTCTTTCATAAGGTAACTTTCCAATGTTCCATGTGGTTGTACGTCAGTAGCTGACATATTATAACATCCCCCTTCCATTGGGAGCAAAGGTTTCCCCTTTACTCTGTGTTTGTGTTGGTTTACTATTTTCTGTCATTTCCCTTGTCCCCCTTTAAAATGACTTGTGTAAAGCGTCCCAGGGTTTCATGAAATGTGTTATATGAATCTAAGTTATTATTACGTAGGTTGCTACAACAACTTTTATTGCTTTGGCTCAGAAAACAGTGACAGTGATACCCAGTTCTCACTTTATTGTTAAGTTAAGTTACTGTATGCAACACTTGAAATGCAACGATCCATCTGTAACTTATTATCTTATTAAAAATGACTGATTTTCTGTCTGAGCAAAACATTCATTGCAACTGTGTGACCTTCCCGTGATGCTAACAACGGTAATACAGTGAGCAATACAGCACCATATAGAAAAGACCTTCACTTTACTGAAATTCTACTAACTGTACATGTTAAACATAGTGCTGTCCTGTACTTCCAGTTGACATGCCACATGGATACAACTCCTGAACAGATCCTTTATAAAATCAAAAAATTAGCTTCTGTGTGTGTGTGTGTGTGTGTGTGTGTGTGTGTGTG
>NC_045754.1:9999360-10007050 GCF_008692095.1 Etheostoma spectabile | reverse complement strand
TGTGTGTGTGTGTGTGTGTGTGTGTGTGTGTGTGTGTGACAATTGTTTTTCCAGACCTTAATGAACAGCAACAAGCTATAGATTGAACAGCTAGTAGTTTCTAATTTACCCACAACGTATCTGCTGCATACAAACTCTCAAACATTAACACAACAGAAACACGTGCATACTGTAGCACTAAATCATATCTGGTATCTCAACTATTTATTATAAACTGCAGGTTGTTTACAACAGGGTTTTCTGTGTTTACTACTGTTTTCAGACTTGCTTTTAGAGGCCGATTAGACATTAATACAAGGGTGTGGCTGATGACAAGTACTGATTACTATCACAGGAAAATATTTTACCACCATATCATTCACACACCGCAACAGAACAGAAAATGTTTGAAACACTCACTACAAACTTGCATGCACAGAACATCCACTCATTAAGTATGGATGGTGCTCAAATTTTTACATTTTGGGCTCGTGGCTAAGACCAAACTTTAGCCTTTCCTCTCGGTCAAAGCCAAGTTTTATGCTCTCTACCGGTCTCTGTCTCTTCAACCTTTACCCAGCTGTTTACTTTATTTCCCTCTTTCTTCCTGTTAATGACTGTCTCCGCTCCCCACTTTAAAATAGCAGAGATAATGCAGAAGTGCTCGCAAATTCAGAAAAAGATGCCTAAATGAGTGTTGTCGTCTCAAAACAGCACACTGGAAGAGATTTAAGTGTGCATCTTGAGCATGACTCTCACTAACTTTCAGGCAAAGCAGCGGCGAAGGAGAAAAATAGGAAGTGTATGATTCCGCCCCTTTAAATCCTGCACTAATAACCTCCATTCTCCTGCAGTCCGAGCCCTTCCTCTTTGTTCAGAGGGTAGACAGAAAGAAGAGTTGAGAGGTACAGCCGAGTTAGGCTCAGAAAAGTGTAAAAAGGATACTGATTGAGTAGCAGAAAGAATGTTTACTTAAACTTACCAGATCTGACTCCTCACTGCCGGAATAATACATTTCTGCCCTACTCGACTCTCTGCCGTTCAGCCCGGCTGGGAGAAAATCTCCTCAGCTGCTGCCCATCTCCTCTCGGAGCACAGGAACTCCTACCAGCCTGACTTCTTTACTCCTACAAATCCCCTTGTTGCAGCTCCAGGGGGGAACGACTGCCTCTCTGGCCCAAGCAGAAAAAGTTGGAGCCAGAGGAAAGAAGTTAGTTCCTCTCAGACCTTCTTTGGCCTACCCAAGTCCCTGAGAGGCAAAGAAAAGACCAGCGCCTTTCCCACGCTGGGAGAACACTCCTTCACAGCGCCGCAGCCGTCCTCCAGCCCCAAAAGCAAGCCCCTCTGCCCCTCTCCCCTCCCACACACACACACATATATAAACTCTGTCTGTTTCTCACACACACACACACACACACACAGTTAGGAAGTAAGATCTCTGGCCAACAGGGCCTGCCTGAAAATTCTAGAAAGCACCCAAAGCAGCTGCAGAAGCTGTGTTTGTGTGCGAGAGTGTGATCTGGAGAGTTTACATGTTTTCCCTTAAAGGAGGTTACACTCTGAGGAGAGGAAAGCTGGAGGATTTGAACTCACTGTATAGTCTCGGCACATGTTGTTGCAACCAAAACGTCAGGAAGTAATTATCTTCACTACATCGACGAAATGCCATATCTGCTTTCATCATAAAGGGGACCAAAGTCATTGAAACTTTCCGTTTGGTCATTTGATGGTAGACCATGAAGCTTACATTAAAAAGTAAGACAAATGGAAGTTACTTTGTAGAATAAGAACACATAACACACTACAAACTCTTACATCTATTAAATTAAAGCCATATAAAAGTTGGTTTAGTAATGAAGTGACAGATTTCTATTAGTCAGAGCTCCAGGGTAATGCAGCTGGTATGAATCCAAGAAACTGTAGTGGTTACTGTAAAAAAAAAAAAAGAGGCACATTCCCTTCAAAGAACATCTTTGTGTTTTGACATCAGACACTCTGAAGCTGTGATGTGTGTTTTGTTAGCTTACCGTGTATGAGCTGTTATGTCACAGCTCATGTTGGCTGAGCAAGTTTAACATTCTATTTAAGCGGTACAACATGAGTCAAAACAGAGTTGGAAACTGCCACAGCTGAGTCATGAGTTCACAAAATGAAACCCTGACTAATTAAAATGGTCCTGTTATAAAACAGGAGCAACAGAGGAATGCAGCTATGTCACTGGAAAAACATGCCAACTGAACAGCACAGAGGTGAACCGAATGGATACATTCTATGTCCAACCTGTAAAATCATACAACTACAAAAAATTACAAGCTCTGAGCTTTATTCAACATCCCGGTAAAGTCCATATTTGTATTTGTCAGTGTGGAAAAAAAATGTTTTCTGGCCGGCCCATCCTAAATCCTGGATTATTTTGTGTTTGATCGGGGTTAACCCCTTTCTGAGGATTATCATCAAGGGTGAGTGCTGCCCGGCACGTGACAAACTGTAGGATAGTTATCCTCATTTCACCAGAACAATGTTTCAAGTCCTGATGCATCAGTGCAATAAAAAAATCTTCTTTTGTCTGAGATAACAAAATCAGCTTGAAAATCAGTCGGTGTATATCTCACCTATAATTTTTAGTTTAGCATTAAGACTGAAAACGGGGAAACCGCTAGCCTGGATCTGTCCAGCTGTTCCTGGCCAATAATTAATTAATTAATTAATTAATTAATTAATTAATTAATTAATTAATAATTTTTTGTACAGATTAAACAAATTAGATATGTGTCAATTAGTGTGTTTAGGAAGACATGAACTCTTCAAGAGTCAAGGCAAGAGTGTTTCTTACATATTGACCATAGACTCCACTTCTGATGAATTTGTTAGGCTGCAACTAATAATTATTATCAATTATTTGTGCAGATTATCCACTCGATTAATTGTTTTATAATCTTTGGTCTAATTATTGTTAAGAAGTGAAAAATGCCCATTGCAGTTTCCAAAATTCCATATTGACACAATCATATCTTGTTTAATCCAACTATTAGTCCGCAACATTCAGCTATTCAATATTTTATTATAGAAGAGTAAAAGAAAATTAGCAAATATTCACATTTAAAAACCCGGACCCAGTGACCGGTTTTGCCATTTTTGCTTCTTAGCTCAGTTTGTAGTCTAATCCAAAACCCTGCAGTGGCAACATGAGGTCAAGGTAAATGAAGGTGAAAAGCAGACTATAATTAAGTCCAAGCCTGAAGGCAAAAGCCTCTGCATACTGAGGGTGATGACAGTTGATGAGGAAGTGTGATCTGTTGCCTCTGACTACTCACTAAAAATGACTTTTGCATGTGAAGTCTGCAACTGCTAGAAAATCAGAGCATTTAAAAAAAAAAATCAAAGTGAGACTGGGAGGGTGAATAGGAAACACTTTGAATTGTGATTTTAAGATGCCACTTGTTAATCAAAACAATGCGTACAAAACACTGCATGTCCATTGATCCTTTGTAGCTCCAGCTATCCCTGCCAGGATTAGCATGCTGATGCCTACCATACTAAAATTTACAGTGTTGAATGTGTGTAACGGGTTTTAGCTCGAAGCCTCTACAAGCATACGCTGTATGCAATATGTCAAATTAACAAAAGCAAATGAAGCTGTTCTAAATTGGTTGCTTTCTTTTGTGTAATTACTATAATATTATGACACAATAGCATTCTTCACTGCCGACAGACATTATCAGTCCTCTCTGAATTGGCTCTGAATGGGATTTGACAGATCAATGTCTTCCAGTTCTGCCAGCGCTGGGAAAGGAGTGTCGGCATTGCCTTTGGCTTATCGACTAGTATACATGCACACAATGACGTCAGCAGCCATTCACACCGACAAGCATACAAAGGGCAATGAGGATAGCTTATAAAGACCAGCGTACAGTAATTGGACAGAGAGGGGGGAATCAATACAACATCCCAAAGTGTTTAACCTAGAAGAAAAAAAAAGACAAAATCAGACATTGCTAACAGTGGTTTCCTTTCACTCCTAAATGTCACCTTGTGTAGGATGAAGAGACCGATGGTAGACTAAATTCTGACTCTGCTGCTCTTGCATTTTCCCTAATACAACAGCCCTTCAATAAATATTTGTATTGACTCCTTTTTCTGACAACATTGGATCCTTCAAGACTGTTATTGCAAGACTGTTGCATTCATTTTAGCTACTGTAGGTGTATCTAAATTGGCAAAAAGGTGTACACTGTAGAATAAAAGGTTTTTAAATCTAAGAATACATGACTATTAGATGCATGGCAACAATATTTTAATGTGGGCAACAGGAATTTACTGTGGGTAAGAAGCTTAAATCCTGAAGTCTAATCCTAAAGTAATGATCATACATGAATTTCTATTGGTGGTGAGCAGTTATCAAGTTGAAACGGGTCACATGTTCTTTCACAGATAAGATAGTGATTTACAGTTTCACCATTTTCAACTTAAATTAAAGCCAAACTTTGGAGCGCTGCTTACTGTGCTTCAGGGCTGAAACACAACAAGTGTCTGGAATTCACGGCGGCGTCTACAAACAATTCCAATAAAAATTTTAAAAAACGATGCCATTGACATCGTAATTTCTAAAAAAGATTAAAACAAACAATTAAAGATGAAATTGTCAGATCAATCACCCTGGAGCTAGTGGAGATTCATTCTGCAGTATAGCGCTGATCACACTTGTGTACTTTATGTCTTTCATGCCACCAGGCCGTTCTATCTCCATATCAGGAGTTCCGACACTTTCATGCTGTGTGACTCCACAGTGGCCACACTCACCATTAAAGTAAACGGTCCAAAACAAAACCACTCCACTTTGCCAAACACACTTGCCAGTGTTCAAGCACTCTGGATCACGAGTTAATCTGTGTAACATCAATAGAAAATCATAACACAGACAAAACAATGACAGATAATTGAAGATAAGTAATTGATTCTGACCCGGAGCATCTTGCCAGCGACATTAACAATATCCAGCAACATCAACAGTGTTTTGTTTGCCTGTCAAATGTGCTATTATAACAGGCCATGATTCATACAAATAATGTTATGGATGGTAAGTAAACTAAAGAGATACACCACAATTAGATCATTGAAGATCTCTCAAAAGGTGTTTTGCCTTGCCAAGAATGCTATTACACTAATGAAACTGGACAACAGGACTTCATGTCCCTCCAGAAGTTCCCTAATGGCAATAGGCCTATTTCTTTTTTGTCCAAAACATAGAAAAGGCAGTACAATCTTCTACCTAGCACATGCAGCACTGCATCCAATTGATCCTGTAAATGAGTCTTTAAGATCAGGGCTAATCTCCCCTCTCATACTTGTAATCCCACTACATGTCAGTTAAATTTCGAAATTGATACCACTAATAATCTGTTTGGTAAATATGTAGCTAAATTACTTTAAATTCTGTACAAATTAAACACAAAAGATGTTACATTTAGACAGTGTCAGGCGAGAGTCTTTATGCAAAGATAAGCTACAGCTACATATGTACCCAACATAGTAGTATTGATTTTCTAATCTAATACTTGGCAAAAAAATCCCAAAATGTAATTCTTATCCTTTTAACACCAATGTATTTGAGAAGTTTGGCTTTTTTGGTACATAGGAAAAAGGTAAGGTATTATAAAAAGTACTGTTTTGGTACCACTGCTAAAACATTTCAAATACCCAACTCTTCTGATATAAAGCTTAAATTTAGAGCAGAATTCCACTGATCCTGATTAATAATAGACACATCAGACTGGAGAATCCACGCTGGGCCTGCTGGGACTGTGATTAACATCTAATGAAATGCCCAGGGCCGGCAGCCAGCATCTGACTGAGGTTACCTAGCTACAACACATGCCAGGCAACTTGAGCCATGGGACAGACAGTTACAGACAAAGAAAAGGGAGGGGAAAATGAAAGAGAGACTGAGAGACAGAGGGAGTAAAAAAGAGATAAAGGATGAGAAACGGAGATTTAAGCCCCAGCTGTTCTGTTTCCTGCTGCCTCTCTGAGCGACTCAAGAGTTTGAATGCCGTTTCCTCCACTCCACCAAAGGGCATCTTGCTAGCATGTGTGCTAAACCTAAGAATAGTACCTAACCTGCACACACATCATACATCACTGCTGTACCTTTCTATTTGGCAGAGAAGTCTTAAGCCTCACCCTATTTAAATGGTATTACAACAGTACATTTCCAGTTGAGGACAAACACTGAAGTTAAAAGTTGAGTAAAGCTTACCCTTCCCAAGATGTGTTTAGTCAGTGGAGACAAAGATAACTTGTCAAGCATGCCCAAAGGAATGAAGATCATGAGCTCAGAGTTGCTGGACAGCGTGTGGAAGCAAAGACTTGATGACTTCTGAAGTGATGAAATGTGTAACAGTGTACAACGTTTGGCGGCTGCAGTGCAAGTGTGTGGCTTTGAGTCACTTCACGCTCGCTGAACACATCAACACATCGGCTGTCCCACATGGAGTCATAGGAAAAAACTCTTCAGCCGGCAAATTGGAACCATTGTGACCAATAGAGTCACGCACTGGTCAAGCCAACACTGGCAGAGGGCAATGCACTCGCACACTGTATGCAAACACACTTTTACACCGATACAGTAACTCCCCTGTCCTCTGGTGACACACGAAATGATGGACAAAACACCTCATTCTACACTGACACAGAGCTGGGGGCATTTTTAATTAATAAATGGATGGCCTAATATCTGATAATTTAGTGATAAGGGTTTGAGTTAAACATGCACACATATTTGTTCACAAACACAATTAGATGGTTTTGTCACTTAAGAGGACACTTCATTGACAGAACCTTAATGAAATAGTTTGACATTTTGGCTTGTTTGCTTTTAACTTAAGAGTTAGATGAGACAATCGATACCCCTCTTACGTCTGTTAATTAAATATGCAGCTACAGCCAGCAGCCGGTTAGTGCAGCTAAGCATTAAGACTGAAAACAGCTAGCCTGCCTAACGCTCAGGTCTATGGCATGGAGGAGTAAGCTATGCTTTGGGTACAGAGACAACACTTGTTAGCAGGATTAGGTCATTGCTGGTTCTGGTATTTTCATGGAATTTGTTGACAATGAAAAAATATAGTTTTGTTTCTTGCTTCTTTTGACAATAACACCACAGTTTACAGTACAGAAGGTCCTTATTCAATGTTGACAGCTCAATTTCTTTTTCTAGTAATAGAAAATGAAAGGCCCTGAACACCCACACAGGTGTTTTGAGTTAATCTGGCTGATTAGACATCTTCCCAGCACTGTGTGGGTGTGTATAGACTGATTGATTGGCATCTTCCTGAGTCGCTTATTAGCTCTGTTGCCCCTATAGGGCAGGACAAATGACAGCTTTACCATTCTTGTTGGTAGAAAAGATTTGTCACCTAATAAATACCCATCTAAACTCTGGCCCACTTACAATCTGAGCAGAGTTCTAATCAGCCAGAATAATTGAAATCACCTGGGTGTTCAAGGAGGATGAGCTGTTGACTATGCACTAGAATCCCAGTAAATAAGTAAGAAACAAAAAGTCAACGGTTTAAGCCTGATTTCTGTTTACCAAACAATAACTAAACATTTTTCAGATATTTAAGTCCTAGACATGCTGGCAGTCAGATTAATATACTAAAATATCCATACATACATTACTTAAATTACCACACACACACACACACACACACAC
>NC_045754.1:9998383-9999350 GCF_008692095.1 Etheostoma spectabile | reverse complement strand
ACACACACACACACACACACACAGATTTAACTTTCAGACAAAAAAAAAAGCTACTTTTGTCTGCTACTCTGACATCGCTGATGGGCTTCAAATTTGAACACAGTCCAACAATTTGAGCAGTTGAGCGAGAGACGATCATCAGCTGTGTTCTCACATGTTCCTCTATGTACTGTACATCTCTACAGGAGGGAGGGAACCATCCACACTGCACACAATAAAACCCACAGGGGGTGATTGCTTGTGTCCACTTGATCCCCCGACTCACTTTGTGATGATTGCTTCTCTCAGTAAGGAGATTTAAATCTGCTTCTGCCTTTCAACCAATCCAGGATTTAGAGTAGAAGAAATGACTGACATGAAACATGGTCAGAAACTGTTAAAACATCTTCTTTATACCTTGACAGAGTTCATATTGCTGAGGTCATATGAAAAGGAGCGTGTACTCAACAGCAGTGGTTGCAAACCTGGGTGTTGATTTTTGCAGACATTCCTCTAATCTCTGCTTTTTCTCTTGTGAATTACTGAATAATCTGAGCTCCTAAAAAGGTCCCCTGTGGAGTTTTTGACCACTATTAGCACTATGGAGCAAGGTTTTTATGAGTGCAGACAACACATATTCCTGCTGCCCGTTTTCACTATTTCTCAGGCAACAGTTGCTGGTGGTAACACACTAGTAAACATGATAATGCATCAACAAAGCCAGCAATAAAGATGACTGCTAGTAAGTAAAAATGGAAGTGAACAATGCATTATTTAATATATTCAAAAAAATTGCAAAAGGTTCATTAAGACTGCCCTACATTGTGAGAAAGGACAAAGATTAAATCATGCTGCTCCCAACCGTCTAAATCAGTTTTCAAAGATAGGATTTGGCTGCATGAACGGACTCATTCTCGACACCCGTTATTGGTATCTAAACGTGGAAAAAGAAAGATGACCCTGCAGATTGACTTTCACCTACAAGCAT
>NC_045754.1:9995262-9998373 GCF_008692095.1 Etheostoma spectabile | reverse complement strand
CTACAGGACTAAAAAAAAAAAAAAAGTAGACGCCGTCCCGTATGAATCTATGAATAAAAACTAAGCTCTACTTATATGAGGTGCATCTCCGACAGTATAGGCCTATGTAAACAGACCTCACAGACAGAGGATATAGACAGTGACACTCTGGATGTCGTCACAAACAAAAATGCACACAGCAAAGAATCCACAAACGGAGAAAAAGCACTCTGTAAGCTGTAAGGACAATGCAAAAGCTTTCAGAAAACAAGCCAGCGCTACAACTAATAATACTAGCTCTGGATGGAGAAGTAAGCTGCTGATTTACAAAGAAACAAGGACAGGTTGTTTTGTTGTTTTTTTACCTTTGGCTTCTTAGGCATGCTCGTTCTCCCACAATGCCCGGGACACCTGTGTCGCCTCTTTGTTCCACAGCGACTGTAATGAATTATGCAAATCCCCTGGTTTTTGTTCAGAGTACCATGACCCAGAGGTACAAGCAGCTGACGCCTGGCATAAAAAAAAATAAAAAAATAAAACCTGTCTGTCTCAGTCAAAAAGGGATAACACTGACTGCTGCACTACCTGGCAAATTGCTCTTAAACCAGTGTCACTGCTGAGATGATAGAGGAGAGGAAATGAGATGTGGTCATCCTCAACAGCTATTCCAACATCCAGTGTCATGTACCATGTGGAGTAAAGAGTCTCTCAGACAGATCACACACACACGCTCGCGCGCACGCACGCACATACACACACACACACGCACACGCACACACAAGTGTTTAAGCTTTGCGGTTTCATGGTTAGCCCTGAAGTGTATTTCTTCAGCTGGCCGGGCATTAAGCTTTAATTTGATAGTGTGACATCTGTTGCATGGTCAACTTAACTACATGACTCTATAGGAAGCAGACAGAAACACACACGCAGCATACACTAACATACCTTAAAACTCCAGAATCACTGTCGACACATACTTGTGATAGTCAGCTATAGTGTTACTGAAGAGTCCATGTGCTGGTGAGCTGCGGGGCTGCAGTGGCAGTGCTGACCGCTGTAGTAAAACATGTGACCTCTTGCAGCTGTTCATCTGTGGCCAGACAGTCAGGCAGTAACAGCACCATCTGGAGTCCTAATCCGCCTGGCACTGCCACCACTCAGATTATGAATGTGGCCCTCAAAGTCATTAGGCTTATTGGATGAACAAGTCGATATCTGGGATCAGTGCACTGCAGAGGTGCTGCAACTGCATCGCACAAATCTGCATTTTCTGCAAAGACATCAGTAGCAAAGTGAACTAATGTAAACACAGGTTTTGTAAGATTGCTGCCACAGATAATTTACAAAAAAAAATATCTCAAAAATGGTGAGATGTTGGGCATCCAGATGGCACAGTGGTCTGTGCGGATGCCCATGTATAGAGGTTTACTCCTCGACGCAGCCGGCCCGGGTTCGAATCCGGCCTGCGGCCCTTCGCTGCATGTCACTCCCCCTCTCTCCCCCCTTTCACAACTTAAGCTGTCCTGTCCATTAAAGGCCTAAAAATGCCCAAAAAATAATCTTTAAAAAAAAATGGTGAGATGTTTGCTCTACTAGCAGCAGTCTCTGAGGATAGCAATTGTTGATCAGTCCAAGTCCATCCAGCACTTTGGTCCAAGGCATCTCAACATCAACTGTCCACATTGTCATGTAATGTCATGGCATTAATATTTAATGTTAATTACAACTCTCAATGATTTTGGTGACCCTCCCAGGTGTTGTTAAAAAGGTCTCAATATCGTGGTAAAGCCAATCTGCCCATGAGGGAGTTATCATAGGTCACTGTAGAAACACAGTAGTGGGAGATGTGGACAAATCCATATCAAGCACACAAGAAGGCTGTTGTTGAAGTCTCAGAAAGCAGTAAAATATGCATGTGTTTTGCAAGCTTGTTTCATTGTAGAGCATGTGTGCTGTTTTTACTTGCTTCCTTTTTCTACTCTTTTTCTTTTTTTAAGTGGCTGGGTACTACAGATCAACGAGCCAATCATCAACAAGAAGTTTTGTGCAGTCAACGCAGCTGTAGGCTGTAATACAAGAATGGAGGTCTACAGAGACCGACGTGAGAATAATGCAGTAGGCCTAACCAATGAAAAAATGTCTTTGACCATTACTTCATGGCTTCCAGAGTCAAAATGTTTCTGATGACCCCCCTGACCTTGCCACTAGCACCACCATCAGGCCAAAATTTCTACTGGAAGAGAAACAAAAGAAATCCATTGGGCAATTGGCAACTCACATTTATGCTCCCAAGTGTATACATCTTTTTCCATTTTGGACACACTTTCTTTGTTAGCTCAACCCACAGCTGGTAAAGCTCTAATAAGCACAGAAAAATGCTTTGCACATCTACAACGTGAGACATCTACAACGTGAGAAAGGTGCGGCGGAAGGGGACAAGCAGGTCAAAAGTGGCAAAGAAAAACTCCCACACACTGTCTAACCTGCTAAAATATATACAGTTTAATAGTCTGCAACGTTTCGTTACTAGACCACTATTAAACATCAAATTCTGTATGTTTGCAAGTTAGACAAGCTCTATTTGCAAAATCATCAGTATGTTGTTCATTAAGGGCCCTGACACACTACAACAACGACAAAGGCTCTTGTATGTCTAGGCATGTCAACTTTCCCAGTAAAAGTGTACCTTGAACTCAATGACAATGACTACAAAAACCACAAAGACTACAACAACTATGGCCAACTAACTACCAGCATGTAGTCAGTCCCATCCCCCCTTCCCCCGTGTGAAAGGGAAATAAGTAGTTAGTTCCTAATTTAAAGAAATATTTCCATACCATTCATCATCAGTTTGAACAGTCTTACATGCATATAAATGAAATGCTGATTTTAGTTGTTATAGGTAGTTCAAACCTGGAGTAATTAGAATTAGTTTCCCTGTTTAGATCCTTTGATCATGTGGATATTACAGCATCATATCAATTATTTTCTAATTATCTACACAGTTGGGCTGAAGATTATTTTAGTAGTTTAATTTAATAGTATGTACCCCTGTATCAACACAAATGGTACTTAATGTGTGTCTGCTTTCACGTAATTAATGAAATATTTGAGAACTGAAAATTAAAATCT
>NC_045754.1:9992821-9995252 GCF_008692095.1 Etheostoma spectabile | reverse complement strand
TTAAGTTTCTTTATTACCCCCCCCCCTCCCCCAATTAGTAGATTTACCTTGTTCCGTTGTAATTATTTAAGAAAACTAAATAAAACAGCATTTATAAAAAAAGATGAAATGAAAATCAATGCTATAAAGAAAGAACTGGCAAAACTGTTTTAAGACTTGCTCAGCAGATAGCCACTAGTAAGCTTAATTAATGATTAATTAAGACAGAGCCAGCACGAGTTGTGACATTATTTCACTAGACACTAAGGTACTCAACTTTGCAGCTCTGTGTGTGCAGGAATGATCAGGTTCATTGTGAGGACAGAGAGCTCGGCTGCAGAGAGCAGCAGTGTGACATATGCGGCGTATGGGTGGGTTGAGCAAAAGTGGAGCAGTGTTTCCCTCCGGAGGAAAACACATATGTACATTTTTTTTTATGCAAACGTGCACACATACAACATAATGGACAAAAACTACAAAGTTATCGCATTGGCAAACATGAATCCATGTTTTGGGAGAGCCTCGAGGTTTTTGACACCATGACTGTGTCACTTGCACCTGACATAAAGTAACTCCGCCAGGAGAGATTACATAAAGAGGCTGAGAATCAAGAAAGAGAGAGTGTTGTTAAGGTCCATAGACAGAAAGAAGGCAGATTCTGGAGTAACTCCATAACCTCCTCTCCTCCCTGCCCCACCCCCGTTTCCCCAAGTAGCTGATTTCATCCTCGCAAAGCCACTCGTCCTCTAATCTCCCTTGATCGGTCCACACTGGCAAAGAATTAGATATCAAACTCTTGCACGTAAAAAAAAGAAACACCTGGGACAACATGATGAAAAGTAGTAGTTTACCTAGTAAGTTATTATGAGTATAAACAAACAACTATGCATTTTCTTGGCAATTCAGCCTCATGTGTGTCAATTTCAACTCATCAACATCAGTTCCTTTTAACACAGACAGAGTTGGCAGACTGATAACCAGATTTCATAAAGTGGGCATGTAGTAGCTTGTAGTTACATAATACCTAAATCTCTAAGCCTATCTTTGGAATAGCCACTGGGCACAGGAGCATAAAAAACCAATGGGAATATACTCTAATAGTCTCTACATAATCTGTTAAACCAGAAAATCTTATCAATAGTGATGCAGAAATGTTACATCTCTTTGTGTTGTTTTGAAAGGACCACAGCATAGACAGAAAAAACCAGACACACAGAAGGACAAAGTAGTTCAAGAGTAAAGGAGAAAACTCCACCAACACACCTCACTTACCCATGAGACATTTTTATTCTTGTTTTGTTTGATCATGGCAACGAGAGCAGGCCGGTAACGTGGAGAGAGGAGCCCCCCTCCTCAGCAGATTTCAGCCCCACAGCCTGTTGTGTGGGCAGGTCAGAGATGGATCAAGGGTGATACCGCTCAGCCATAGGTCATCTTCTGCCCTGTAAACCTGTGAACCCAAAACGCCGGCTCTGACTGAACCTAGCATCTGTCAGCAGGATCAGACCACATTTCACGTAGAGGAGGACAAATGCAAAGTTTTCTTCCCATGGCAAAAACGTCAAGATCACATAAGAATCATCCAGCAAAGTTAAAGTCCCTTCCTCCTGACAGCACACAGTGACCTGGTAGACTGATTATGTATCCACGCTGAGTATGAATATGAAACATCCCAGCAGGTTTAACCCCGCCCTGCTGAGCCACAGCATGTGCCCAATCGCAGAGCAGACCTTTGTGGCCGGATCCCGAGGGTGAGCTTATAGAAGCATTAGGATGAACATACTGACTCTCTGGAGGAGAGTACGGGGCTCTCCCCTGACTCGCAGGTCGCTGAAACCTCCAGAAACACAACAAACAAAGAGAAGCAGAGGGAAACTTTTGGTAACTGACCTTGTCTTCATCTATCGTAGGTGCCTCGTTCACTTATTATTCTTCCCTTCTTCTCTGTTTCATGTATTCTCCTTCCTCTCCACCTACTTAATCTTACTTTCCTTCCTCTACACTCTTCCCTCCCTCACTCTCAGGGGTACTTCTCCTCGCCCAGCTGGTACCTGTTGTCATGACACCTCTTTGCTAAGAGACGAGTGCTGTGACAGATAAAGGATGCTCAGCGAAAATGGAATTCCCTCTCTTCTTCTTTCATCGCTATTCTTTCTGTGGTGGCATGACTCCCTGACCCAGAATCAAATCTACTCTCTAAATGTTGTCCTGACCTTCTCGCCTCTTACTCTCATACTTAAACCCTTACTCACTTTTGTCTTATCTTTCCACTCTGATTCCATCAGCTCCTCTCCCTGAGTTCTACATTTGTGGCCGTCTGTTTGGCCAAGTCAATCCGGATTACTTGTAAAAGATCAGTGAAGAGTTTTAAGGCTATCTTAGCTGATTCCAGTGGATGCACTTAAGTGAAACTGAATCACAAAAAAGATACAAATCAGCAGTGGTTTTAAAA
>NC_045754.1:9991181-9992811 GCF_008692095.1 Etheostoma spectabile | reverse complement strand
AAAAAGACTACAGACTGGGCATCACCAACCAGAACAACCGCTGTGTACCAGTTGTGCAGCTATGATTTAATCCGCCAGTTGTCGTTGCTGTCGATGGCATGTGTCACGTAGCTGGCAGTTGTGTGAGAGCCCTCCAGCAGTCTGTCATGAGAGCCACAAACTAGTAGAAAAAAAATGTAGGACAGCTTAACAGTTATCCTAAAGTTAGCAAAGTTTATTCAAGTTTTTGGGACATTAGGATGCTTACACTTTTTCAACCATAGGTTAGGGTAGGCACATTGAATTAGGAACTGTTCATACTGTATGTAAAGGCTTTTTGCTAAATTAGGTCCTAACCCCAATTACCATGGTTCCAAATAGTTAAGATAGGATCTGCAAGTCAATACGTTTCCGTAACACGGCCCTAGGAGTACAGGGTTCTAAAGCAAGACTTCACACAGCTCCTGATCCATTTTTAACGTCTGTTGCTCTAATTAATTGTCTCTAGTATCCGTCAGCCCTCCTCTGGTGCACAAGGTTGTCTGCATCTCTCCACTGCTAATTGGCCTCAAAGAACATCTGCTCCTGTTTTAAGTGATGCTCGGTTTGGCCTGGCCGCCCTTGCTGTCTGAGGTGCCAGTTTAATGGGCGTAAGCTGAGCCCACAGCTCCTTCATCTCTCTAATGATAGCATGATTGTCCATTTTGATGCAGATTCTTTACTTTCTGTAGGTTGTTACTGAAGACACAGTGGAAAATAAAGATGGGGAAGAGGATAAGTTTAAGTATTTTATGGGGAGCTATGGTGTCAAATTGAACTAGAGTGACCCCTAAACTAATTCTTGTGTCTCATATTGAACAAATAAAAACACCTCCCCCAACAGCAGAGAATCTCAAGCCATGTGTCATAGTGAAACGAAACCCTAATAAACGCAATTACTGAAGAGATTGTGCCAGAAACTGCAAGCCTCACAGAAATGGATGACGGCACTCTAGGCCTTAAAGCAGCTGCTTTCCACTGATAGCAGTCAAGCAGCCAATATGTGTTGGAAGAGAGAAAGGCGGCTAAAATTAACATTCACCCCAGAAAGCAAATTACTTCATATGTATGGATTGCATGCAGCAGGTTGTGAAACAGCACACTAGTAAAGATTATTCACAATATTTACTGACGACATTGGCAATACAGTAGTTGCCATCAGGTCAAAAGGTGTACTTTGGACTCTGACCAAATACCTACAAAACTAATGATATTCTCATCAGCCCATAATTTTTTGTCATGTACTATATATTATAAATATTTATTCCCCTACTTTTTGTTGTACATTGGTTTTGTTAACATTAGTTTTTGTTTTTTAAATAGAATAAAGAATAAACATGACTTTTCATACATTTAAAAGGTCCCAAGGCAAAATTTCACTTTGAGGTTTTTTAACATTAATATGCATTCCCCCAGCCTGCCTATGCTCCCCCAGTGGCTAGAAATGGCGATAGGTGTAAACCGAGGCCTTACCTCCCCTTTCTCTGCGTTGCCTGCCCAAGGAATTTTGCCCACCCATAAGAGAGAGAGACATCATGGCTTTCAAATGAGCAAAGTTGTAGTTGGTCAAAGCCACACCCCCAGCCTCCACCTTGCCCCCCCCCCCCCCCCC
>NC_045754.1:9990197-9991171 GCF_008692095.1 Etheostoma spectabile | reverse complement strand
GCTACAGACACAGAAATGGCACATACTAAGGAAAGCTCATTGTAGGACTGGCTCTAGCGGCTGTCATTCTGCACCAAGGCCGAATTTTGGGAAAGAGACATCATATATGGTATTAGGGGACCACCAAGGCCTATATGTGGCCTTGGTGGTCGGGGCGGCTGTGTCTCAGTGGTAGAGTGGTTGACTGCCAATCGGAAGGTTGGTGGTTCGATCCCTGGCCCATGTCCCATGTCGAAGTGTCCTTGGGCAAGACACTGAACCCCGAGTTGCCCCCGGTGCTGCGCGTCGGAGCGTGAATGTGTGTGAGTGTTTATCTGATGAGCAGGTGGCACCTTGTACGGCAGCCTCGGCCACAGTGTATGAATGTGTGTGAATGGTGAATGTATCCTGTATGATGTAAAAGCGCTTTGAGTAGTCGCTAAGACTAGAAAAGCGCTATATAAATACAGCATATTTATATAAAAGCATCCAAAGAGCACCAAGTCATGGGAGTTTTAAATAAACTAAAAACACATGTACATACACTTACAAATGACAGGCAAAAAACCCCCGGTACAGTTGAGAAACTAAGCCAAGATCTGTCTTTAGACTTTTACAGTGGCTCCCAGTCAAGGCTAGAATTGATTTTAAGATTCTGTCCCTAGTATATAAAGCTCTCAATGGCCTTGCACCTCAGTATATTAGAGACATGCTCGTTAGATATGAAACAGCAAGAACCCTCAGATCCACAGGCAACAGTCTCTTAACCATCCCTCGCTGTAACTTGAGAGCAGGGGAGGCTGCTTTCTGTGTCTGTGTCTATGCCCCAATGATATGGTGACCCTGCCAGTGGAACTAAGAGAGGCTTCCACACTGAACACTTAAAAAAAAAAAATAGGCTAAAAACCTTGCTTTTTACAAAGGTCTATGAATAACTGAGTTTGTCATTGTTCAATGTGTGTGTGTGTGTGTGTGTGTGTGTGTGTGTGTGTGTG
>NC_045754.1:9989372-9990187 GCF_008692095.1 Etheostoma spectabile | reverse complement strand
TGTGTGTGTGTGTGTGTGTGTGTGTGTGTGTGTGTGTGTGTTCGATACATGTTTTGTATATATTTTACTCTATAATTGAACAAAGTATTATTTGATGTTGCTTTTGTACAAAGCACATTGTGCTGCATTGAAGTGTATAGTCTGCATATAAGTGTAGTCTATAGAAATAAAGATTGATTGATTGAAGAATCCAATAAGCACTTTCTATTCATTATTTTTAATTTTCACCTATATTTGACAGCTGATGGTATGGGCAGACAGAAAACAAGGGAGAAGAGAGGTATGATATTCAGCGCGGGGTCTAACTTGGTATGTTTTATGTCATATGTATGGTTGTGGTTATGTCATATGCATTTCAACCATTCAACTACCAAGATAAGGGATTTTTTCAGACACACAAATAAGTGAAAAGCCTAACCGTAGTGATATGGTCTTTCATTGTAGCATAGTACCAAAGTACTGTATATTTTGTAGGGAATGAGCTGCATCTTTCCTCCTATGACTTCACCGTTTCCACATAAGTGAGAGGTTTAAAACTCAGACTGTCACAGCCCAGACAGACGTAACAGAACCAGGGTCAGTGCACACACATTGAGCATGCGGTGTCACTGACATCAGTGTTTCCAGGCATCAGTGAAGCTATACTCTACATATATGGGGCGCCGTTTGTAAAGCAGCTCGTGCTGAAAATAACAGCAACATTTTGTCACATTAGGCTTTAATAATGTTTAAATAACTGGTATGAAATTTTGAGGTCACTTTCTTGCACATTTACAACATATTTGTCAACTTGGAAATATTTTAAATAGTTAAAT
>NC_045754.1:9983950-9987616 GCF_008692095.1 Etheostoma spectabile | reverse complement strand
GACAAAATGTTGCTGTTATTTTCAGCACGAGCCGCTTTACAAACGGCGCCCCATATACATAGGCCCTCACAGATATATATATCACACTTTCCAGTCCCACGGTGAGGTAATATCTTATGTAAAAGCAGTAAAAATCCACCTAAATCTGAGACATTCCTAAAAGCCTCTGTGGCCAATTAGCTGGTCAGTTTTCAGACATTTCCATATTCTCTCGAAAAGTGAAAGAACGCACAACTTTTGCCAAGGAAACCCTGCTGTTGTCTACTCTGTACTGGCCCGACACTGCTCCCTGGGCGTGAATCCCAAAGCCTGGAAAACTGGGAATTCCAGGTCACGGTTTCACCATGGGAGATTAGCTCACCACTAGCACACACAAGCTCAGTATTTTCTAGGAATAATTACAGTCTTCTGTGTAATTCTCCAGTCTCTGCCATTTCTCGTTTTTTATGTGCTAGTTTTAGCACACCAGCAAGGCAAGGCAAGGCAGCTTTATTTGTATAGCACATTTCAGCAACACAAGGCAATTCAAAGTGCTTTACCAAAATCATTAAACAGATAAAACACAAGTAAAAACAGTTAAAGTCATAAGCATTAAAAATCAATAAGACACATGAATGACAGTTAAAACAAAATAGAAACATTAGGACACATAAAACACAAGATAAAAGTTACAGTGCAGCATAAGAAGAAATGAGCATTAATTTAAAGAAAGGCAGCATCAAAAGAAAGGTCTTCAGCCTTGATTTAAAAGAACTGAGAGTAGCGCGGATCTACAGGTTTCTGGGAGTTTATTCCAGATATGAGGAGCATAGAACGGAAAGCTGCTTCACCCTGTTTAGTTCTGACTCTGGGGACAAAAGTAGACCTGTCCCAGATGACCTGAGAGGTCTGGGGGGGTCATAGTGTAGTAGCAGATCAGAAATGTATTTTGGACCTAAACCGTTAGGGATTTACAAACTAGCAAGAGTACTTTGAAATCAATTCTTTGAGACACAGGAAGCCAGTGTAAAGACTTCAGAACTGGAGAACAGCAGGTCAGGTTTCCACTCAACACATGAAATATTGCAGCATCTAATTAGTTGAATGGCAGAAATATATATATTTTTTAATTTGTCCAATACTTGTTTATGTTTATTACCTGCACAATATTAATTTATCTTAATTGATTTTATTCTGGTTGTATTGCTTATTGTTTTGATTGTCTCATGCTTTTCTTTGCCTATGTAAATCACTTTGAATTGCCTCTGTGTTTGAAATCTGCTATATAAATAAAGTTGCCTTGTATGCCCTATTCAGTATGTACAGCTGCTAACATGGTTGTGGACTTCTTAGTCTTGTTTTTACCGCAGCCACAAATATACTAAGATGTTTAGGACATTTGCAGGGATAAAGGCTTTAAATACCAAGGACAAATTAACGCATTACAAAAACACAGATTTATAAGCCATCTGCAAAATAGTAAGTATACTGTACTGCATGGTGTGCCACATACTTCTAAGTCTTTTATTCATGATTAACTTTCATGCATTTCATTGACTCTGCTAGGTTCACATATAAGCACTGTCCACCACTGCTGTATCAAGGCAAGCAGGAAAGCCTAGCAAGCCAATGGGGGAATGGAGTAGGGCCGGCTGTCTTCAATTAGCTGGAGTTTCCGTGAGGAGTGTCTGGGACTGGCCACTCAGTCCGTTAGACGGAGTCCCATCCGGCTGGGTCTCCACATTCCATCCAGAGCGGAATTACGTTCCACCCCATTTCAGACGTAAAACAGTGGTTTGGTTCTCCATATTAGAAACATGTGAGAGGAGTGTCATAGAAGGAATGGCGTGTCACGTCAGCCGGGGTCCTCTCAAGGTCAGTACAGGCTGTAGTTACTGGACTGGCCTCTGTGAGCTAAAACTCTGATTTTAACAGTACTCATTCATTTCAACATGCTTAGTTTGACCACAATAATTTAACACAAACATGTGTTGCCAGTGATACTCCACCACACTGAATGGTTTGTTTTCATGCAAACACCTTACACATGGGGCTTAGGTTGTCTAATGTGGAGTTTCAACAGCTGGTCCTACACTGATCCACTCATCAGTGAAATTTAAAGCTTGCCCAGTTGTACTTTAAAGGTTGATTCAGCCTACTGTAGCTTGCAAACCCCAGGCATGCAAACAGGTCATGGGTGAAAAAAAGTGAGAAGGATTAAGCGGACCCCTGACCATCTAGGGGGGTCCGGGGGTGTGCTTTTTCCCCCCCCATACATTTTAAAGTTTAACATCAATCTGGTGCACTTTGAGAGCAAAATTAAAAGGCTCAATCTGTGTAGAATCTGTGCTTTTTTAAACAATGTGTTCTTGTAAGCGATTTACCCATAAAACACATTTTTGTATAGCGTACATTTGAATCATCCAAACATTTAATATTAACTTTGTGAAACAAGAACCTTAAGCACTCATTCGCTGAAAAGTCAAAGGATGAAAATCTCATTCTGAAGAAAAGAATTTCATTCACACGTTATTAGACCGTTCTGTGAGACAGCAAAGTCAAGATGATGTCAAAAGCATCATTTCAACCTAACAAACCATTAGACATAATTTTTAATCTCAGTCTATTGATCCAGCAGATCAAATAAATTAACAGCTAATCCAGCTCACTGTCTGAAATTAAACAGACAACTTGTCATGGTGGACAATAATAATATATTCTTTTCTACCTCTCCCTACCTCACTTTTGACAAACTTGGCACCATGATTTTCCTGCAGACCCTGCAGCCTGTGAAGGCGCACTTAGAGCAGTACTCGTATTTTCGTTTCAAAGATTAACTTTTTGTTTGTCGTTTAAGTTAGTTAAAGGTCCCATGGCATGAAAAATTCCCTTTATGAGTTTTTTTTAACGTTAATATGAGTTCCCCCAGCCTGCCTATGAGCCCCCAGTGGCTAGAAATGTGATAGGTGTAAACCGATCCCTGGGTATCCTGCTCTGCTTTTGAGAAAAGGCAGAAAGCTCAAATGGACCGAGCTGGAATCTTGCTCCTTCTGAGGTCATAAGGAGCAAGGTTACCTCCCCGCCCAGAGAATTTGGCCCACCCATGAGAGAGAGAGACATTATGACGTTCAAATGAGCAAAGTGGCAGTTGGTCAAGGCACACCCCCACCCTCCACCACCAAATTGTGTGGATTGGCTGCTTTTTTTTTGTTTCATTTATTGGTATATTGGTACTGAATATTTCTTTTATTTTTTGATTAATCGATTATCAGCTGCTGATTAATCTGTAAATCAACTACTTGTTTGAGCTCTGCAGTAGCTGAACTGCATACAAGCTTTGTGTCATTGGTGGCAACTACTGACATTTGAGCCGTAATACCACGTAATTATGTCACATTAGAGAAGTATATCTTCACACTATTAAAATGCACCGACCTTTCTGTATTGACATATCACTGTTTTAGTCAATCTAAGGCTGCTGTGGCTCACTGAGCTTAGAACGTTTTGTCCAATGTGCTTCTGTCTAACATTTGGGCATGACATTTTAACTAATTTCTGACAATAAATAAATAAAAACACATCTCAAAACTTTATTTCTGAGCCTTAGGGTGTTGAAGCATTTTCTCTCTGCATGAAAATGGTGTATTTATGCATATATGAGTGTGTGTGTGTGTGTGTGTGTGTGTG
>NC_045754.1:9979664-9983940 GCF_008692095.1 Etheostoma spectabile | reverse complement strand
AGAGAGAGAGAGAGTGAGAGAGAGAGAGTAAAAGTGTAACATGGCCATCTAGTGGTAAAACTCTAAAACTCAATTATGGAGGAACATCTTTATCTGCAGTACTGGAGTGTTGCGTGTATTTTTTGCCTTGCTCTATTGGTGACTAGTGTAATAGACTCTAGAAAGCAGAACATATTCCTCTTTCTTTTTGCTATACACAGAAGAGTCTACAGAAAACAACCACATCTGAATGACAGAATGCAAAGGACGATACAGAAAAATGCATGCATCCTTAAATGTTTTTAAATATATTATAGCTTTTGAATACCAGACACTAAAACACAAAAGGACACAAAACCAGCAAAGCCCAATAAAGTGGAGCTGTCAACCGAGCATGTGCCTGCAGTGTGAACCCTTTGTATTCAATAGCATTACAACCTCAGCTGTGCACCGGAATAAATATGAAATAAAATATTTATTGTGTCTGGTGGCATGAACAGAGCTCTGCAGAAAACTGTCAGGGCAGTGCATCTGAAATATTTCAGCTAAATCCTGCAGCATTCTGGACTGGTTTAGGATAGAGATCTGTCAGTGATCAACATCGAGAGGGAAAGCTGGCAGGAATCCACTGATCCATTCAGTCTAATGCTTCAAATCTACACCAACAATTTCAGTAAAGTTGTTTATGTATTGAAACGCCATTACATATAGATTATTTTTACAGTAACCCATTGTGAAACAATAATAAAAACGCATGAAGCACATTAGTCTGTTTCATCAGCTTCTCTTATCTATCTATCTCATGCACACTCTCTCATCCAATCCTAGTACAATCTGCTGCTTCAAACTCACATATGGAAGCTGTGCTCTCCGGCGATGGCCCAGCCCACAGCACGGCATGAAGGGGACCAGGGCAGGGAGGAACGAACAGCCGTCTCACAGACTCCCTGTCAGGCAGCAGCATCCGTTCAGCCTCGATCCATGCCGGCGCTCTTGGCCCACAGGGGTGCAGACCACCAAAAGACGCAGAGGAGATGACGAGGACAGAGGAGATTGTTGACGGAGGAGTGAGCAGAGGGAGCAGAGGACTGACGTGTCCACACCAGCCCCCTACTTCTGTCCACTCACCCCTCAAGTGTACGCCAAATCCCCCCCTACTCAGAAACTCTCAGGATTTAAAAAGTCTGATTCTGATGCCCCCTCCTCCCCCTCTTCATCTTCTACCCATCTCCAGACTGTTGCAGCCGAGTGCCCTCGAGCTAACAGTGAGGTGCACGTCTGAACCAAATGTTTACCCCACCCCGAAATCTGTGACTGCTCCAGCAAGGTCCTCTGCAGTGCTGCTGTGCTGTGGCAGAGAGGTACAGTTGCAAGCTGGCACACTAGTTCAGCTGCTGGTGGATTTAGACACACTCATAATCACACACAAGTTTCTTCTCAGCATGGGAAGGAGGTGGAGTTCCAAGTGTCCTTTATTGACCGCTGTCCCTTGCTTCCTAATGGAGGATGCTGCCTCTATACTCCCCGCCTCCTTTCATCCAAGGTTCAGCCTGCTTTAAAAGCTTGACACACACACACTCTGGCTTTCGTCTTGACTTACTGCCTCCCATTTGTTCTCAGATTTTATTGCCTCTTCACTCTCTTCCTTTATTTTTTTCCTTTGTGTTGCGCAGTCCTCATTTGCATTGCATTATCATTTATACTTTCTCTGTGTGAGAGGTTAGGAGAAGCTAACACAGCTACTGGTTACTGAAGTCACTACACTGTGCTTTCATGTTACAGAGAGAGAGAGAGTGTGTGTGTCTTGTGCCCAGAGCCGAGCAGCAGCACAACTAACTCTGCCTGTGGTGCAGAGGGAAGTCGCTCACACAGTTCAGTCATGATGCCGAGTGTGAGCGCAGGGCTAGCGTGATTGTTTCTTCCCTTCATGCAGCTCCCCTCCACTGTTGCCCATCCCCACTGTGTTCAGGTGATTGAGCCCAGACTGACTGGCAGCCTCACTGCTGTGTCATCTAGAAGTGCACATATTCTTGCTCTCTGCCTCAGTGTTCAATGAAAGACACATGTGGAGCAGCAGAGGTAAGATTCATACACACAGCATGACAGTGGAATGTTTTTCAATCGAATCTGGCAACAACCTCCCACAGCATGCACGGTGCCCTTTAGCTTTGAATTGTCTTGTTTGCAACATATGTAAATAATTCATCAATTTAAGAGATTTGTGAATGATAGAAATTTGAAGCAATATTAAAATTTCTTGAAAAGAAATATTAACATTTCTTGAAAGTAGAGGTGAACACATTGTGGCTTTTTAATGTACCCAAACTGCATCCGTTCAGTTGGGTTGCATTTAACATGAAGCCTAAAACTCAATTCAATAATATTTGCAAAATTTGACTGGATGATACAAATTGGTGAAACAGATATTAAAGAATTTACAGAAAAAAGTAGTGCATTTCATATGATATTTGTAATGAATGCCTGTTGAGATCATTGAGATGACATGTTGAAGATAAGAGTTGTTAAGGTTTGGTCTCTCTCTGTGTACAAGCACTTGGCTGGGGTCCTTTTCCATAGTACCCTTGTGTCACCCTTTATTATTATTATTTTTTTTTAAATCACAGCCTGATGAACAGTGTGCTCCATCATAATATTCTGCGGAGAGGACTTTGATGCTGAAGAGTCTAAATCTTGTTTCATAAAGATAACGGTGGCTTGTCTCATCTGCTGCAACACACACTTTATCAGTGTTGTTCCTCTGTGTGAGGTGCTACACAGTGACTGTAGTTTGCCACCAGGAAAATAACAACATGATTTCTGCTGTCAGACAGAACTGTATCGGGATAAAGACAAATTCAACTGTCTGCCTCTTTATAGGGAAACAATATCTGGTGTTGCTCTATATCAATTTGCACTTGTAACCCATAGGTTATATTAAGAAGACACTAGGCATTGTACGAGGTACTAAAAAGACACCTAAACTTAGCTAGGGTTCTGCTGGCTGTTTTCCTAAGACAGTAAAATGGAATTTGATAAATTGCCTCAGGTGATGTCACTTGAGTCAGCATTGGTTGTGGCTGAATACTATAGGTTTGAAATAATGAAAAAGAAATCTGTGGTTGTGGAGTGAGAAAGAAGTGAGCTTACCAGACCTCTGTAGCTGCCCCTTTCCAAAAAGGCATTATTTAATAATAGTTCATTTAAGTTTAAAAATAACTTTTGCTACTTAAAGGAATTTATGTATGGAAAATATGCTCTCTTTTTTACTAAGAATTACAGTAGATGAAAAGATTAACACCAATCTTTCATGTATGTCTGTGCGGTAAATATAAAGCTACTTAGTTTAGAAGACAGGAAACACAGTCCAAATGTAACCAAATCCGACTACCTCTGTTTCTAAAGTTCATTAATTAATACTTTTAATCAGTACTGAAACCAAAGAATAAAACAAGCGGCTTGTAGGCAGGTCTTAGGCAAGGTGCCTATTCATTAGGAGGATTCTGGTAAAACACTTAGGCTTAATGTTATGCAGCGGCTCAATGACATCTATGAAAAGCATGTTTGAAAACATGTTATATTAAAATTGTAATATACAAGATAATTCAATTTCCTTCTTGTAAAACACCAGTGTTTAGACAAATAGGGCACACACAAATACATTTTTTCTTTCCTAAAGCTGCCTTGATTATCCAGATAACACACCTAAGGTCTTTATTTTATCACTGGAACCTTCTTTTTTAAAGTTTTACTATCATCCATCGTACATGGATCACAGTGATGCTTTGGTGAATGCTTGCAGCATTTCTGGACTCAAGTGGCCCTGTGCAGATGGTGCATCCTGTTGAAAAGCATTGTGCTCATCAGCTGTAATATCAGTATAGCAGTAGCATACATCCCGCTCCAGTCTGACAGACGCTCAGCCAGACTTAAATCTGGCACCGTCTTTCATCAACATTGAAGCTTCTTTATTTCACTGCCAATAATTCACTAGCTGACATGTGTCTTCTGTGATGGAAAGGCATCACTATGAACAGATAGAAGTGTACCTTACAGTGAGACAAGAATCCTATATATCAGGTAATCTGCCAGAGCCTGCCCCCTTTCGAGAAGTCATCATCACTCAGTTGTTAAATTAAAAAATATTGTAGAGCTGGGAGGGAGAGAGTAAGGGGAAAGATGGCAAGTCGCGCACCGAGTGACCTGTTCTCGAAGAAGAACACGACTTCTGCAGTTTGGCAGTATTTCGGGTTCCGACCTAATGAGATGAAGAGGTGTTTCAGTATTAGTGTTTGGTATT
>NC_045754.1:9971987-9979654 GCF_008692095.1 Etheostoma spectabile | reverse complement strand
ACGGTGTAGGCACAAGCCAACAGTTTGGTGAGGCTGTCTGAGCCTTACGTCATAATTTTTAGTAGTCACGGTAATACTGTATACCGCGATAAAATAGGGAGGTTTAACGGTATCAAAATTTGGATACCACCCAACTCTAATAGGAGGAGATAATGTCTACAAACTAAAATACTGCATGTTTAATATACTGTAGGTTCATCATGCTTTCTGGAGACACCTTTAAACCTTTTCTCAAAAAACTGCATCCATTCATGCCAGCATATCCATTAGATTAGCATCGACACAAAACAATTGTTCTCAAGCAGATAGAAACCAACTGAGATGAAGCAAGACATGAGTAAACAGAGAAAGACCTATCTACTGCTAAGCCTCCATCACTAGCCAGAAGACCATCTCATTCAATCACAGAGGTAGCAGACACCTAACAGCAAGATTAAACTTCCAAGGCATGAGAATGATTATGATTAAAAACTACAAAAAATGCAGTTTAATGAATAACTTAAAGTTTAGGATGTGTTGTGCCATTTGTAGTTTATGTATGCAGTTTATGAAGAGAGCTGAAAGCATCAATAATAAATTAATCAATATCTTGATCAGCAGAAATTAGTTTTTTTTAATTATTAATTGTATTGAGTCACTTTTCAAACAAATGCAGCACATTACCAAGTTTCAGCTTTCTTGCAGTTAGCTGAAAAAATAAGCCATCATTTTGGACTTAATGAAGTTGTAGTTTGGTTGTATGTGACATTTTAAAAACAAACAACAACCGGATTGTATCAAACCCCCGGAAGCATATTTTGCATTTCATAGAATGGTTTACAATCCCTACTAAAATATGAGCAATAATCAGTAAAACAATCACAAAGTGTTCATCAGCAGCACTTCTCTTCAAATCAGTGGTTTAGAGAATGACATTAACATGCTGCATCCACCTTTATGATCTAAAAAAATGCTGGACATTATTTAAATGATAGACTTTGATCACTCATAATAACAGCAGAAAGCATTGCCCTTGTCCACTGGGGAGGTAGTGCATCAACACCGTGCCAAATTAATTTAGCCTTTGCTGTAACACAGCAGGAGGGGGGGAGCGGATTCAGGTCACAGAACTCAAGTCATTCACTACTGTAAAGCCTTTTCCCTGTATTCCCCCTTCTTTTTCCCACACATGTTACTTTGCATATGTAAATATGTATAAAAAGAAACTTCTTGGGTGGTTTTTAGTGTCAAATGTCAGGGACAAATGCTTTTTACATGAACTATTCAGAGCTCAAAAACCTACTTTGAAGCTTGATTTGGTTACTCTGGCACAGACACTGTAAATTATTAGAGTTTAATACCTGCATTAGTTCCTTCTACCAATAGATGGCAGTCTGCCGCTTCTATGATGGTTGACAGAGCAGCAGTTGTTTCCACATTTTAACATTTCATTTCTGCAGTTTGATGCCAGAAAACACATATGGCTCCCCAGAAATATCTACTATAGGAACGCTATGACATGTGTGAAAAAGGTCTGCAGGGTTAATGTTACACTTTTCCAAGATTTCCAGTGGCAGCTACTGTATGACGCTGCTATCATTTCAATTTAAAGGGTTGCCAGATCTGATAAGTATCACAGTCAGTTATAAACTCTTTGCGTCACCCCTTCTCTCCATTAAGAAGAGAAAAAAAAATAATTGCCACAATCAGAGAGAGAGAGAGAGTGAGAAGGGGTTTCCTGCCCTCACCACACCCTCGCAGGCAGCCTTTCATCACTAAACCCATTTCCCTAGCCTGAATGTACAGACAGAAAGGGTCGAACTGCAACAATGTGCCATGGAAAAGCTGCTGCAGTGGGTGGCGATACAAAGCCTGGTGCAACCACTTACATAAACAGTGTGAGTGTGGGAAGCAGCAGGATGTTAATTATGACATAAAACTTTGCAAATTATCAGTAATCACAGTTTGAATTACTGTACTTTGTATTGTTTCTAATGCAGAAATAAGTCTCATTCAAGTTAGCCCCTCAATTCTTTTTTTGGTATGTGCTGATATAAAATCTATTCAGTCATTGTATTACCTCCATTGTTGTTTTCTGTGTGTCCTTAAAATGTATGCTTTTCTTTGTGTGTTATCTGTCACTTACAAAACGTATTTTAATAATTTAGAGAACACTTAATACCTGGTGTCTATAACTACATTTTAAATCCATTATCTCTGAGCCGGCGGGCAAACTGACATCCTAAAGTGGAACTCATCAAACTCAGCATTCATTTTACAAAAAAGGTGATCAGAGATTCATCATTAGAGATCCCACTTCTTTCCTGACAGAAGAAATTACGCTTGCAAAGTTGGCATCTTTTTTTAAATCCACTACTTAGGACACATTTTTTGTAGAATTGCTTTCAAGCAGTTCTTCCCCTCGTGTTTAATCCTGTTGTATGCTCTGAGCTTTGTTTCTCACTCTCTGTAAAGCACTTTGTTAACTCTGTTTTTAGAGAAGCGCTATATAAAGAAGTTTATTATTATTCAGGGTCATGGGGGGTTGGATCACTTCCCAGGATGTATTAGGCACAAGGCAAACTCTCTAAACACATTGCCAGTGTATGTATGGACAACCACTCACATTTACACCTATGGGCAGTTTTGAGTTTCCAATATGATGAGAAAATATGAACAAATGTTGTTGTTGTTGGTGTTAACAAGATATAGTGCCATAATTCATGAGCTTTAAAGCTGCTTGCAGGAAATTTTGTAACCTTTGGACAGAGCCAGGCTAGCCGTTTCCCCATTTTCAGTCTATATGCTAAGCTAGGCTAACTGACTGCTGGCTCCAGCGTCAAACCATCCTTCAAGGCGGAAAAAACGATAACCTGCTTTCATCAGCCTGATGCTGAAACATCTGTTTTTCTGCTTCCTTAAAAATGTGTTGACATAAATGTTTAGACTGTAAAAGTAAATCCATACAGAGTGCTAAAACAAGGATGTAGACTACATGATCATATAGTCACAATTCTATTAATTAGCATTTGAAGCTCTTCACCATGCATAAACAGCATATGCATAAACAGATGGACGATGCACTACAACTCACAAACTGTTTGGTGAGACGATGTTTGCGTACATTGCTGAACAAGACCACCTCCTCATAAATAAAAATAAAGCCATCCACCCGATAATGAAGTATGCTGACAAATCTATGACAGTTCTGCCTTTCTTCCTTCTTAATGGGAGAGCTGAGCTCCAGTTCAACACTGACCTTGCTACTCCCACGGCTGAGCGGTCTGGTCTGGCCTGTACCTCCACCCTTCCCAGCCTCCTCCATACTCCCCCGGGCATCAGGCCACGACCACATGGAACATCTCTCATCCTTTCTCCCTCAACCTACTCTCTGGCTACCCTGTGCCCTCTATCTGTAGCAGCATGAGTAATTCTGTCTTTTAGGAGCTGTTTATGTACAGTTACCAGAAAGTCATTTTTTATGACGCTTGGAGTGGTGCTGGATCGATCACACAGTGACCCGTCTGAGCTGTTCTTAAGACGCCTACAGGAATACCAAGACTATGGAGCATTAAAACAACAGGTCAGACAGGAGGGAGAGCAAAGGGCAATATACTGTACAAAATCTGAAATCCAGTCAGGCACAACATTCTTTAGAAAACAACAGCTTTGCCGGTTGATGGAGAAGAGAGAATTAGTAAACCAAAAAGAAACGAGAACAAAAGACAGATTGATGAATAAGCAGTGATTTGACCACACAAAGGTTAGCTTCATACTTTCCCTGGATGGTGTTAGCGTAGCAATGTAAATATTACGTCCTCATTCCTCTATGAAAATAATCACAGGCAGTATGATTGAGCAGAGGGCGAGGGAAAACAGGTCAGATTAAAACTGTTGTTATGATAAAACAAATGAAACTGTATTTACATTATTATCCAAACAGAGGAGAAGTTACTGGAAGGTCTTCTATTTCTGGGGCCCTCTTGCGGCAAATATCTATAAGGGGATATTTTTGCCCGGCATGCGAGGGCCTCACTGACCCTGAAACACATTACTCCTCTACTCTCACCACATCCCTCTTGTGTCGCTTACTTTAATGGCCTCTTATTTCTGTAGGATGTGGTGTTACATTGCAGAAACATACTCACTCTCAGCCTAATTGACTTTATCTGTGATGACTCAGACTGGTGGAGAACTACTCATTTGGGGACACGACTGTGGGAATGGGCACAAGCTCCCACGGGTGGCGGTAAAAATCAGGCAATTTCTTACCAATCATGCTTCTGTTGAGCTGATGATAGCAGCTCATTCAGAAGTTTTCTGTGGCCTTGAGACGAAGCAGACAACAGGCCAGGAGGTGCCGTCTTGCTCTGATCTCCTCCAGATTCCCGTCGCTCTGCCGCAGCCGTGCCAAAGACGAGGCGATGTGTGCCTCCTCCAAAAAAGGCTAAAACATTTAGGCAGGGGTGCGCATCCTTAACCCGGCCCATCCTGTCCCTTGCAGGTCTGCTCAACAAATACCAGACAAGTTGAGTGTGTACCTTGCAGTATCTGCTTTATAACAAACCACTGTGTCACTGCTGAGAGCACAAAGGAGAGGGCTTCACTAAACATACTGTACCCAACAGTGTTTACAGAGGGCTCTCACTGTGATGCACATCTCATCTTTGATGGATGATGATGACTGAGGTTGGGCTCTTATACCAGTTTGCATTTACCGTCAGGGATTAACACACACTTAGACACACACAAGTGTTACATTCCTGAATGAAGCATCTGTAGCCAGGAAATTATATTACTCATGATATTCCTGTATGTTGCAGAAAATAATAAGACACATTTTTTTTTTATTTTAAATAATCAGACAGCTGATAGTAGAGAGATGACAAGAGATGAATGACAGAGAGATGGGGAAGGACATTCAACAAATATCCCCAGCCAGATTTAACCAAGGACTTGTGGAAAACCCCTTGGCCACGGGAGTTTAAATGTTTTTTAAAGTGAACAGCTATCCTTACCTGGCGAACAAGGCTGTTGGTTGTGGTGTCGGAGGAGGTGCTGCCATCTGAACCTTTAAAACGACCTTTTCGTCGAGCTCCCTTGCCTTGAGACTACAGACAGCAAAAAAAGAAAGAGTGGAATTGTTAAAGAAGAGGTCCTCATCTTCCAATGCACTGTTCCAACGTAAGACATAACGCACAGAAAATGTACAATCCTCATTCTGATTTAAGTGCTGATCTCTTCAAATGTTTTGTCAACTGTACAAGCTCCAAAGATATTCAGTTTACAATTAGATATTAGCAAAAAGCAGCAAATGCCGAGCAACCAGAGAATGTTTGCCACGTTTACTCAAATTATGAAGTGAACAATGTGTAGCTGCAACAAGTAGTCAATTAATCAATAACATTAATTGGCAACTATTTTGATAATTGTTCAGGTAATTCTTTCAGTAGAAATGCCAAATAAACCAGGTTGCAGCTTCTGGAATCTGAGTTTTATAGTAAACTAAATATCTTTGGGTTTCGGACTGTTAGCTGGACAATACAAGATATCTAATGACATCAACAAAGACGCTGGGAAGATTTAAAGTGCATTTTGTAGACCAAACAGTCAATACACAAAGTGGCTAACTGTTCCTGCTCTCAGTGCATATGGGCATGCAAGTATTGTTTAAACACAGGCTTGACAAAAATTTGAAGCTATATTTTTAGTGTAGACATAGAGCCTAGCTGTTATTTCAATTAGTTAAGTACAGCTTTCAATGATTTTTTTGAAGTGTAATATTATGACAGGTATCGCAAAAAAATGGTAATTACGTGGGTGGTCTCTAATATGCAAGCCGATACGATCAGGGGCTGAGAAAGTGATGCACTCAGCTCAAGTGTTCATCCAGCATGTGTTGCTAGTAGCAACTGGAAAAATTGGAAATTCATTTCAAATCTGCCCTTTATTCCAGCCCGTTCCCAAGGGACATGTTAATCATGCATATAAAAAGAGGCAGCGAGATTTTTTTGACTGTTTGTAGAAGCCAGTCATGTAGAACAGTTTAAGCTGCAAAGAGAGTCTGAAGAACAGGATGGGGTTTAATTAACCGAAAATAAGCCAAATAGAAATAACACAATTGAACACAACTATTGAATAAATGCACTGTACAGCATGAGAAAGATGTGTAGCCTACTGCACTCTTATGTTTTACCTGGGCTTTCTGAACATCCTATAATAGTAGATATTTTTATAGAGTAAAACATTGTAACAAAGTTCATTACCTTAAGTAACATGTACGCAAGTACATTTGCTTTCATATTTTATGCTATTTTATACGTCTCCTCTACTACATTCACTACATTTATTGACAGCTTTGCAGTCTATGATTTTTTTATTTAAAACATCTGATCACTTATTGAAATATGATGTACCCGATATTGTTAGAATTAAAACCACCCACAAGTATATTTGTTAAAAGAAATGCTTTAGTTGTGCAGCTGTGTCAATACATCAATAAAACATATAAAGTATGTAATAGTATAACACTCTAAGAGGAAATTCTACATAACATGCTTCCTACTTCTGGTACTATATGTACATTTTGCTGATAAGAAAGTAACGTTAAGAACTTTTTTAAATTGCTTTTTTAGATTGTGCATCACTAGTTTTATAAAAAGGGATGCAAATACTTCTTCCACCACTGGATTTATGGTATTACCTTATATTATGTTATTATATTAAGATGTTGAGACACCAACCTAAATTTACACCAACATAAAGTAGCCTATTAGCATTCCAAATGAACAGCTTCGAAATCATTTTGAATTGCAATCAACCGTTAGAATTCAAAAACGAGTCTCGAGCCCATATTATGTCCTCGCGCGGATCAGAGTAGGCTAATCCAAAATTAATTTAAAATAGCATAGAAGCCACCAATAGGAGCTAGGAAGTGGACAGGTGAGCTAAAGTTGACCTGCTTCTTCCGCATGCTAAGCTAACTTTCAACAACAACTTTTAAATGAAATACATCCGTGTCATTAAGCCTATTTGTTAATGAACTTACTTGTAACATCGGATGTTCCAGCGAGTCCATGTGTTTGTCCAGAGGTGTTGCTGCTCTTGTTTTTGGAGTATTATTGACGACCATTACAGGACCATTGATAAAAGCAGATATTCAACAATCGGCTTGGGAAGATGCTGCAGGTGTGTCCGAAACTAAGTCTAACCCGCATTCTTTTTTTAATTAGACACCGGTTCACAGGAAGAAAACGAGACGTTGCTGCCGCCGCCGCTGCTGCTGCTAAGCACCGCCAATCTTTAAGTTTGAGACAGGGGGGTTAAAGGAGGAGCTTGTGCGGAAGAGGTTTGTGAAGCAGTTTTCCTCTAGTTCAGATGATGGTGATGATGATTTCAATTCTCGGATATTATAGCCTTGAGCAGCACAGAGCTTCATCATCAGTGCCCTCCTACTGTACCCACACTGGCTGAGAGCTCTCCTGCTCCATGAGCCCTCATCCAACGCCAACACCTCTGTCTTCTCACAGCACAAGAGGATGACAACAAATAACAGCTTGCAAGCACAAAGTCTGAGATTAATAAATTGTAATGCATTTTTACATGACAGTGGGTGAAAGGATTCCTTTCACATTCAACACACGTGTTAGAATAGACATAGGCCTACAGCCAAAAACAACAAAACAACG
>NC_045754.1:9959487-9966987 GCF_008692095.1 Etheostoma spectabile | reverse complement strand
ATAGGTCTCTTTTGATGTAAGTGACCTTTCTCTGTGTCCGAAATGTTCTAATTTGGAAGTATGTATTCAACACAAGCATGAAGTGCTTTCTGAATGATTTAATACTTCTCATTCTCCAACATCCTACATGCCCTGTTCCTTGACTCCCTCCTACACCACGCTTCACTGCCTGTTATATAAAAGCAGCGCAGGACAACAAGATTTAAGTGAATTTCAGTCCTTCTTTAAATGTGAACATTGATTCAATGGATTCGTTATATCCTTGATGTACAGTATGTGTGTTCAGAGATGTTGGATAAATAAGGGTTGGGCAATAATTGTCAATTGTTATATCTATTATCTGTTTTTGCTGTTGTATGTGTGCAAATAAAAGCTTCAAATAAATTGTGCTGTAATTGACTGGTTGTTTTCCTATCAACAGTGCCCTCTAGCAGAACTCCACAGTTTATAACAAATGCATCAGTCTTCCTTGATGATCGGCTGGAGGAGTAGTGTGGGAGTCAAGCATCATTGGGGCGAATGAAATATGTATTGACTTTAGTAACTCCACAGTGGTACAGCACAGTAAACACAATATTAAACCAATGTTTTAATGTAACCGCTTCCACAGCTGCTTCTTGTTTTTTTGGAGCCAAGGAATCTTTTGTTGCATAAAGTCGGAATTAAACTTTAGTTTTTTAATGCTGACGGAAAAATAAACACAAATAGCATTGCAAACAAATGTGACGTTGAACTATATTTCTTGTCCCAATAACCACAATAACAATCAAACGAACACTTTGGAACACGACAGGGGGCGCCGATGAAGGCGCCGATGAAGGGCACTTGAACTCATCTGAGAAAGCTACAGGGTAGGCCAAATTAGCTAAAAAAGGTTGAAAACCACTTAGGAAGAAGCATATGTTTTTTCCTCTTTCTTCTACGTACTTGACATGTTGCACTGTTTTTATAGTTTGCCGTTTGACTTCCAGGAACTGCCTTGTTATGTTCCCTGCATCTCCTCTAACAAGAAAATATCAGGGATGATGATGGGAATCAGTTTTTTTCTGCCAAGAACAATATTAAAAAAAACACTAAAGTTTAGCCTGGATAGTGATGAGACTCACCAGCTGTATGGTGGAGATAGACTTGCCCCTCTGTGACTGGCCATTGCAGTTGAGCTCTAAGGGTAGGTCACTATGACCCTGCAGACAAAAGAAAGTCATGAGACCGCTGTTGCTCAACAATCAGCTCTGCAAATGTTCAGACAAGGCTTGTTCGTGGAAAACTCTAGGTTACACCTCTGGCTACATAAAGGAAATCAGCCCCTTCTCCTTGAAACACTATGGTTTGAGTATTTTGATAAAGGATCTGTGTTATTAAACTGATAAGGGCTACAAAAAACAAAACAAAACAAAACAAAAACTCTTACATGGCCATGAGAAGTAACAAAAAAGGAAAAGATTCTTTCAATGAGGAAAAAGCTGTAGATCCCTGCAATAATCCCCAGAATCCTCCACAGATACTCCTTTCCTTCTGTAAAGTGATCGTCCTCATGACTGAGAGTGTCATCATGGAGGCTAAGGATCTCCAAAGGAGACAGAGAGGGAAACGATTAGACATTTACTCCACTGTCAAAAGAGAGTATCTTTATACATGTATGGCGCTTGACTCAGTTAGCGAGGATGGTGCAGTGGCTCTGTGTCCGGTCCTTTACCTGTGGTATGAGGTGCAGGAGTGCATCTCCTGAGAGGGTTCCCACCGCCAGGCCCACAAACAGCTGCAGGATGAGGGTGTAGGTTTCCTGGCAGGAGTTGAAGAAGATCAGGCAGATACCCAGCATGGAGCCCACGGTGATGAGCAGGACGGCAGCCGTGCTGTAGCCATATTCTGCAAGGAGTAGAGCCTTTAGACACATTTTTTATCTGTCCAAATATTAAGATTTTAAATTTGGCAATTTGAAAAAAACAAGTGTATGTCTTTATTGTCTTTTATAAAAAAACAAAAGAAAATGACTTGCTTTTCATAGACATAAGTCTATATTGGCAACTACCTGATTTAACAAGTAATGTATGACCAATTCTTTCCCAGAATTATGGTAAACCATATTTATGAGTTCAATTGATGAACTAAAACAAAACATTTTGATGGAAAAGCTTCTCCTCAATTCATAAAAAAAATAAGTCACAATGCAAAAATGCTTGACTTAGTTACAAACTAATTGCCTTATGTATTTATTAGTGATATGCTAATGAGGTAACATGTCTTACTCTCAAGAGCGGTGGGCAAAGATCCTGTTCTTTTTTGCTCTGCAGACTCGCAGGCATTGCCTAGCAACTGCTGAATGATGGCTGGGCACATTTGTCTGAGGTGCTCCTTGGAAATTGGCAAATGAGGACTCAGAGCAAAAATATCCACCAGCTGATTGGCTGAAAAACATACCTGATTAGATTCAAAGAAAGAGACAAATTTGGGGATGAGTAGGAGGCTCATTATAACAAGCATACAGATCACAGCAACGCTATCATTCCTCATGCGATGTACTGTACTTGTCTTAAACTAAATGAAACATTTGCCTCAGCCTCACCTGCGCCCAGTCTCTGCTCATTTCACCAGTTTGATGGTTGAAACCATCCAGCGGCGGTCCAGTCCTTTTCTGTGAACTCCGCCTCTTCCTGTTGTGAGAGTGTGATGCTGCTTCCTGTCCTACTCCCAGCTGATAAAGCAACTGCTCTAAATCTAAGCAAAGAAATACCTGCATCATGATTCTGTGCACCAGGTGAGATTTATTTAATTAGTCAGTGTCTGTTTGGGACAAAATGCAACTTCATGCAAATGAGATTAACGAATGTAGCTAAAGAAAACGCACAGATGAATGTGTTTTTGTTTTGAGAATTTTTCTGGCATGAGAACTGATCATTAATGGTTGTAACTAGTAGGCCAGTTCAATATAGCACTGAGATTTTGGGATGACCTGCAGATCGCCAGCATTGTGTGCCAGTTTTCAATGATGAATTTGACCAATTTTTTATATAAAAGATGGTTGTATATTTTGAGTAGCATGGAAACGTATCTGACACGCTATTTTGAACCTCTCTGATGAAAATCTTCAGGGGGGGGTTAGTTGCACTTTCATGCAGTGACAGGAAACGCCTTCAAATGCAGAACTGACTTGACAAGATTAGAGGTAAAGCTGATGTAAGCAATATTTTCTCTAAAAACATTGGATCAAAGGATTGTGCAATGTGAAAGATGTAGCTCGTACTTATGAACCCATAAAGAATGATCCCCCAACTGTATAGCATATTTCAGCTCATTGTTTGGGTTTTCAAGCCCCCAACTTAACTGTTTTGGTTCACTCTTATCACTCTTGTAGTGTTGTTTTTGTAGGCAGCAGGCAGCTGTTTTTAGTGAAAGGTTTGGACTAACCAACTTTTCACTACCATTTCAGCACCAAACAGAAGAAAGCCACAGTTATCAACTAGCTGGTCAACATAGTGGAGCATTTAGCAGCTAAAGACCCAGATATCTTTCTCAGGGGTTGGTTGAGACCTACGACTGAGCTAAGACAAAGTGAATATTGGACTTCAATTGTAAGGGGAGCAGAAACTTGACTCGACTCCAAATGGATGCCAATGTTGCTCCATGCAGTATCTGGTGGATGTGTGACTGCTGGCCAACTGGTTGCCAAGTGACAAAAAACAGTTTAAATAATATAGAAAGATAATAAATTGCAGGTTTTTTTATGTAGCTGTGGTCAGGGAGGAATCTCCTAGCAGAGAAGCACATGGTCAATACTGATGTGCATTAAAAACAAGACAGCTGTGCTGTGAGCCTACCTTTTATCTGTAGGTTACTTGTGCAGTTTAGGGATTGAAAGATGTAGTCGGTAAAGAAAGCCGGGGACGGGAGGTCCGTCTGTCTGAAACAGTGGCCCTGCAGGATATGGCTGATGATGGCAGCTGCTAGTTTAGGCACAGAAGACACACCAGCACCTGGATTTTCTTGGACGTTAACATCTTGAAAGAGGTGAGCGGCATCCATACACTGTGGAATTAATGGTGAAATGATCATTCCTGGAGGTGCACCTGTTGAGACGGGATAGATCTCTAAAAAATCCTTACTTGCAAATTAGAGGCGTCTTGATTGGAGGGGTTGTAGTTCTGGTTGATGAGCTGCAGAATACTTTGTGTTTCACTTGATGATAGGAAGTGGTTGTCTTCAGCCGGGTGTAGGTTGGTCAGGGCCAAAATGTAATACTGAAAGTTCCCAAAGGAGGAGGACGAGGAAAAGGAGGCAGCATTTGACACACACAGGTCTTGCAAGTTAATTATGTAGTACAGCAGAACAGTGGAGATCCGCTCATAATCTTCCTCAGTAAGGTAAGCCTTCCCATCATGCTCTAGCACAGAGAGCGCTACATCTGGTGTCAGGCACTGTAACAAAAACAGGAAAAAAAGAAGATGAGAACCACTTTGATTTTAAGGACAGAAAATACCAGGTCATGTGAGTATCGACTGAAAAGGGAGTGACCTTGAAAGAAGAGTCTGTTGGATAAAAGATTATTTTCTCCCTGCATACACTGTACTTTGCTTACCAGAAAAATGGCAGCTTTGTGCTGCTGCTTGTGCCCGATTAAACCCACTCACAAAAATATAGAAGGTTAGGAGAGTGGGTAAAGCACTATTCTTTATTAGAGAGAGCAGACTATTCAGCAAGCAGTAACAAAATGTTTTTTTTCTTAATTGTTGAATCTAACTTTCAAGGCTTGACATACACATTATCCTACTGTCAGGCCACCTGCACAACCATGTGAAGTACCTCTTACTCACTCTATGGAGTTTATTATGTCAAATTGAGGGATGTCTAAAGCCACTCAGCATGAGTGCCCCACAGAGGTAAGGACTTAAGCCTCCACATTTACTCATATTCCAGCCATCCCAAGCACGTTTCTTGGAATAAACAGGCAGAAATGGGATGAATACATAATAGTTGGTACTTAGTATATGAATGTAAAAGTTGTTTTACGATATACCATTAAGACAAGTGTACCCCTTACCTTGTCACAGACATCCTGAGAGGGGCCAGTCCGCTCTGCACAGCGCACCTCCCAGAGAAGCTTGGTGATCAGGATTCCAACGTGGTTCTTTTGGAGCTGTGGCTCGTCGTTGGTACCTAGGGGCAGATCCAAGGCCCTGACAGCTTCCTGCAGGTACCCCTGCTTCTGCCCTCCCACCTCCACTAGACACAGAAGCAGCGGCCACAGCAGCAAAGTGGGAGCGCTGCTCCGGAAGTGCATGTTCCTACCAAGGCTGTCTGACTCCCTCAAGCTCCCAGGACTGGCTTAGAGCTCGAGACAACAAGGAGATGACGGACACAAACGCAATTTGAGAGAGGAATTTGGATCAAGGTGATTGATAAGAGAGAGCTGAAAGCTTCCAGAAAAGAAGAGCTGACGGAGGCGTTGATAATAGGCCTGCCTGATCTGGTGGAGGACAGGAGGGCTCGGTGGGCACGCCTCTATCTGAACCAACCCTCACAGTGCTGAACGGTCAGCCAAAGCCTGGGCCCCTCAGTCCACAACAAAAGGATTAGTGCAGGCAAGTGAGGGCGCACAGGGGCAGGGAGTAGGGGGCATGGAGGGGGAGAAGGTGGAGAAAAGAAATGAGTATTTAGGAAAACAAGGGAATAGGGAAAAGCTATTAACACAAAGTAATGACATAGAAACATCTAAAAATAAAGTTCTCCACAGAGATCCTTGGAAGTGCGCTATACAGCTATTCAGTTTGAAACTCATTAAGGAAGTCTGAATGTTTTCAGAACTGTAAATATAGACTCCTTATTTAGCAGCATCAATTGTTCAAAAACAAGACAGGAGCTGTTGAGCAAGTGCATGTATGTTGAGCCCCAGAGCCCCCATTTATAAAAGCACTGGTGATGAAAGGTTTTTCATTCTGAATGATCTCTGAGTCATCAAAGATCAAACATGCACAGCAAAACATGCCAAGCTTTCAACCAACATCCTCCCACGCTGTACGCCCAGCAGGTCAATCCGAACGAGCAATAAAAAGGACTCAAGCTACAGTAATAGGCTAGAATAGATGGAAAAGCTTACCGGACGAAGCGTTCTCCCCTCTGCTCCTCTCAGCTGCTGCTACTAGGTTTGTTTTCCTCCTCCGGTGGGATAGACAGAAGATCCGCAGCTTGTTTGGGGAGAATTCCTGGGCATTGGTGCTGGTGCTAAAACCCTCTTACGAGGAGTAAGAGTTGAGTAAGCTCCTGAGGATTAGCTGCAACAGCCTCAGAGGGCTGTGGTTTCCATGGAGAACGCTGCCGCTTTTTTCAACATAAGGTGATGGGGGTGGCCAGCGGCTGGTAGGGGAGATTGAATGGCTGATGCCTGACAGAGTAATACTTTGAAATGGAGGATAAGAATAATATATTTTTATACAAAAAACACACAAAAAAACAGATTTACAGAACAGACACATCACTTGATAGTTTGCTTTTCTACTAAATCAAGGTCATGAAATAATCTAATCAATTGTATATTTTCAAAACCAAAATTCATCACACTGGAAACACCACAATGCTTCTTAATCTTTTTATTTTGGTGCGGTTACTTGTCAGAAAAATAAAAAAACATGAAAATTGTTTTACATATGTGCTCACACTGTGTGTTGACGTCACTTTCTTCTTTTTCTAGTTTTTGTCCCTTTCTGATTGTTCTGTATGAACATCAATTGTACAAAGATATTTAGAATCTGACATAGCTTATGGAGATTTGTGCATATGGTTGTAAAACATGTTCACGTGTTGTGAACAAGGGTTTGAAATTAAGCAGAGAGTCCTTAGGGTACATTTCCCGAGGAACATTAAATCCCTCTTCCCACTTTTAAGGCAAAGTAGGCTAAATAGTAATACATTGTATTTATATTGTGCTTTACATTTTAGGCTATTCAAAAGACACTTTACAGTAAAACCTGCACATCTATCACATAAAAACAGAAACATGAAACTAGAATATTTAAAGCTATTCAAACACTGTGTTGCCTACAACTCAAAAAAAAAAAAAAAAAAAAAAAAAAGTGGAGTGATTAGTAGGCTAAGTACATATTTTTACATCCCATAGACATCCTACAGACACATTCAGTTGGTTCGCTATAGTCTGTTGGGCTTTTTCTCTACGTTTGATAACAGCCATTTTTCCCTTACTGCATAATATACGCTTCACCTCCTCGTTACTTTCCATTAGAAGCTGCTGCTCATTGGGTGAAACATATGGCTGCTCCCTTTCTGCATATTCTATGCTTCACCTCCTCTTTACTTTCCATATTATTTGCTTCACCTTCTTGTTACTTTACATTGGAAGCTTCTGCTCATTGGGTGAAACATGCTGCATGCGTCTTGTCCATTTCTGCATCAGTAAATCTGTGATCTTTACTGAGGTCTCTTTAAGAAAGCCGTGAATGTGCACTTATCCCAGCTATCTACACCTGGCTTGACATATCTTCACCTGTT
>NC_045754.1:9954159-9959477 GCF_008692095.1 Etheostoma spectabile | reverse complement strand
GCTCGGCAAACGTGCAACCGATTAAGCCGCGATGAGCGGATCACACTGAGTCTAGCTGCGCTTTTTCACTCATCCTGGATATCTTTATTCTACTTTAGTGCAACAGGCCCCAGTATGTTGGCTTTGTTACTGTGAACATGTTAGCACATCGGTATTAGCATTTAGCTTGGCTAATGGTGCCAGTACTCGTGTCCATTAAACATTTTGTGATCATTATCTCTGGTTCTTTCTTTTCTTATAAAAACTGTTAATTGTTTCTTTCACTTACAGGTATGTCTTAATGCATCTCATCACAGTTGTTGCTCTGTTTTTGGTCTATCAGAAGAAAGTGCAAAGAACAAAGAATTCAATTTTGTGTGTTTCATTTCTTTTATTCAGTATCTATTTACAATGTCGTAAGCCAGAATTAGGCTGATGCGCAGCCCATGGAGAATAATAAGAAACCCAGTTAAGAAAACTCTTTTAAAATTGTGTAAATAATCTTCGCCCTCTCTTGATTTTTAACTGGAGCTTGCGCTACAAATCTTCAAAATCTTGATCTGATTGGTGGATGAGTAAAAAATAAAATGTACACATTTCACAAATCACATAATCATTTTTCACTTATATTATCTTCTCCCTAATTCACTTAAGTGCAGTGTCATTGCTTGTATGAATTATTATAAAATCATTATCCTTTCCTCTTTAAATGGTAAAACACTACAGGGTTTGATGGAGATTCAGTTCCCAGTTAAGTGATCCAAAATAAAGTATGAAACCATAATCGTATCATGTTCCCAGTGCTGATTACCACTGATCCTATGTCTTTCTATGCTTGTTCATTCTGCTCTATGTTGGCCACCAGACCCTTTGTGTCTACATGGGCTCGGATTGGATTGTTGAAGTACAACTTGTTGTCAAAGGTGCTTTCTCCAAAGACAGGGGTTGTTATCCGTTTACGGAAAAGGAGGAAGGCACCAAGTCCAACTACGGCGATTACAACTAGCACTACAGCCACAGTGATGCCAGCAGACCCGTGAGAAGCTTCTTTAACGATGTGGGCTGAGGAGGCAAACATATAGAAATATTAACAGGGACATAACTGGAGTTTGAAACGTCATAAGGAATATTTTAAATAAAATAACTTACAAACAGATGGGGGCTTTTCTGTAGGTGTAATAACTGAGAAAAGAGAAATATTCAAATAAGGTGACTGATGGATCAAATTAAAACCAATGTAACAGCAGAATAAAATTACCTTTGGCTGTTTTGCAGATGTAAGACCTGTATCTGCTGCAGCTGTTTGTACTCCACTGTCCACTGTCAGAATCGATGTCCACACATAATTCTGTCTTTGGCATCCCCGTTTTCCAGTTGACGTAGTCCACAACACTGTTATCAATCCACATCCACTCACCTGAAACAAGGAAGCTCGTTACTTTTATCCACTTGTGTCCAAAGAATGTATTTAAGGAAAGATGCCACAACATTTCTGATTGGTCTTAAGTCTTGAGCAAGTATCTAACAGTTTAACTTTGACATTTTTAGATCACATAATAAGAAATCACAATTTTTATCAAAAGTCAAAAGTCAGAACTTTTGATCAATGAAGAAAAACACTAACAATGTGTTTATTAAATGTCTTTCATATGGTATATTCTTTTACACTCCATATGTGTGCATGTCTTTGATATTCAAATTGTTAGATACCAAATACTTGATTTTGCTTCTTGTAGGTTTTGAGATACAGACAGATTTTTTGATCATACTATTTTTAGTCTTTGTTTTTATTTAGTCTTTTCCCTAAAATATCATTAAACGTAGAAAAAAAGTAGTCCCAAATGCCCGAGGACTAAATATAGTATGATAAGAAAAACTCACTGTTTACAGATTTTTTAAAATGTATTCAGATTGGTGCCCAGAGAATACTTACACCAAAGGAAACTCACAAATTCAGTTTTTCATACAATGGAAAAAGGAATTGCAAGACATGGCACCTTCATGAGTCTTGTAAAGGCCGATCCAGAAGGACTTGGCGCCGTCCTGCAGAAGCTCCAGGTTCTGTTGTATGAACAGGCTCTCCTGAGGGTCCTCAATACTCACCAGCGAAGCACCTGATGAACAATAGCATATCGTCAAGATTGCATAACATCATTTTATTTTATAATTTATTAGTGAAAAGTCTTCATAACGTACCCATTTTTAGACATTCAACTGAGGCATGGGCCCAGTTGTCGACTATTGAGTTGAGGAAGGAATAACAATGGCCTCTGAAAGGTATCCAGGTTTTCCGTTTCTTTGGTTCTGGACAGTTTCCGGGGAGTTGTGGGGGCTCCGTGGGTGGCATGTCTGAAAAAGAGACAGGAGACTGCATTGTTGTTCCTGCTTAGTGTTTGGTTATGTGCAGTATATAGTGCAGAAATAGAGAAATTGTCTGACCTGGTGACCTCTTGCAAAGGGAATAGTAGGTATTGGTGCATGGTGCAGTCTTCCATGTTCTGTCAATGTCCACATACACACAGCCAAAGTTGTTTTTAGGCTCATTCGTGCCCCATTTGGTATAAGACAGTAGCCAGTTATCGACCCACTGGAACCGCCCACCGGTCTGTGAAAAGAACATTTGTTGCATTAGTGGAAGTTGAAACAGCACTAAAAGGTCTCAATTTGAAATCCTGGTACAGGCAGAGCTCTTTACCACATTGCTGTTGAGGCCGATCCACACAGGCTCATTGTGCTTGGAAATCTGCAAGGCAATGTATGCCTGGGTGACAGGGTTCAGGATACTGGCCAGATCTGCATCTTCTGCTTGGCACTGCCTCCTCGCCTCATCCCATCTCATCTTCTGGGCCACCAGTTTGTAGGAGTCATTTCCAAGTTTGTAGAAAGCCTTTGGTAACACAGTTGTGGCTGGGACTACAATCTGAGAATCTGTGTAAACAAGAAGCATTATGAAATAAATCATTCAGCTGAAAACGACTCTAACACATTTTAAACTGATGTTGTCCCTAGTTAGTATTTACATAATGCTTGACAATTAATTATGTCAGTAGAAATTGTGTGCAGCTTCGCTAAAAATGTTACTCACCAATGTTTCTTTTACAGATAAAGCCATGTTTGGAGTCACAGTCTTCCACCTTCCAGAATCCTTTTATTTTTGTGATGCTGCCCACCATCATTACACAGTCAAACGACTATCAGACAGAAAGTACAGCAAAAGTACATTAGTTAGACATTTTAAATATCTAAGGTTACACATGATAGAGGTGACAGGTTATCTAATGATAGAAGTAGATTTTCCAAGTGTTGGTCATGCTTTTTTACAGTTCTTTGCAAATAGCCTGCAAGAATATGCCCATCACATTGTTGAATTAAACTATAGGAAGGAGAAAATTGGACAGAAATAGCTTTGAATATAGAAGTTGACATTGAAATAACCTCAGACATAAATGAATAACGTCCATCAGGCACTGATGTTGGATGCCCTTTTGCCCAGTTGGTGTATGAAATGCCTTTGCCATCCGTCCACACAAAGTGCATCTCCCAGTTGACATCATTCATGCCGATCCAGAAGTCCTCGTTGTATCTCAGCATCTGCATTGTAAGGAATGCTAGAAAAGAAGACAAAATTATTCTTTAACTCCATAAAATCATGGTTTATTTACATAACTGCACAATGACATGTAACCTTTACAGACAACGAAAAAGAAAATGCTCACCTTGCATTTTCTCATTGACAATAGAAACCAGATTTCCTCCCTGATTTAAGCAGTACGCCCTGGCTTCCTGCCAGTTCTTCTTGTCATCCCCCACAACTATTTTGTAGCACTGTGTAAACAAAATGAATGTCCACTGTGTGTTAGAATAACAAGCAAAGGGACAGGAGGTGTGAAAAAAATGGGAACACATTTTCCCAGAACAGATTTAAGTACAGAGTTTAAATCACATCCCGAAAGTAGGAGGAAGTCTTTGTCTTAATGCATATTATGCAGAGTTTTAGAATCATAATCTGTGCAGTTATACATCATTACCTTTCCTTGGAAAGCAAGCCACTCTGGTGCACATCCTCCCTTAGGAATAGTGGTTGGGGCCATTGTTGTATTAATAAAATTACTGCTTCTTTTGCAAATAGAAGGAAGCTCCATGCCACAGTTAATATCATTCCAGTAACCTATGTTTGCAAAGTTAAAGGAGAACAATCATTAAATAATCAAAAGGAATAAGGGATTAGGTTGGACAAGCTAATATTTATGAAACAATCTCTGTATGGAGTGTTAGACTCACCCATGTTCTTGTATAAAGTCACACAGTTTTCATCATTATTAGCAAAGTTTGGCTCATTCTGTTCCCATGCGGTGTATGATACAGGGGTGCCATCTAGCCAGCTGAAAATGGTAGGAAGATCATAAACAAGACGTCACTAATAACAAAAAATACACATCTGTATTTGTGGTTTGTCTAAAATTTCAGAAAGACTTTGATTGATGGCTAATGAAAAGTACCCAGTATACCTCCAACAGCAGTAATGTGCCTATGTTGTCTGATTTACCTAAATGACTTATCCAAATTCACTGTCAGGCCAATGTAGTACTGGCCTTCTGTGCCTTTCGCTATCTGTTGGAACATAATGGAAAGAGAGACATTATATTGAATGAAAAGCAATGGTTACACATAAGGTTTTCAATACTTTTGGCACCGTATTTTTGTTTGTTTTTTAGAGAGAAAATACATGCTCAATGTTAAACATTTTTATGCTTTGATTAAAAAAAAATCTGAATTTCTTGCCTGTTTCCATAGGAACTTTCTCTCACTCTCCCCTGTGATGACCACAAGTTCACCAAAGTTCTTTTTGCAGAAGGCTCTAGCAGCTTCCATGTCTAACTTGTCATTGTTGATGAAATACTGTGTGTCATTGTATATTATCCAGCCATCTTCTGTGGTGTTGTATACTGTAAAGGGAACAAAACTGTTATCAGATATCCCACAAACACACTCTTAGGGATTAATTGTAAAAAATTTAATACATAAAAAAGAATTAATAAAAAAAAGGCTAAAAGTCTACAGCCATACTTCCAGCTCTATGAGGTAAAAGTAAGACTTTTACCTCATAGTAAGGCTTAAGACTTTCCTCTTTGATAAAGCTTGTGTTAGGGCTGGCTCAGGAGAATTCTGAACCATCCCTTAGTTATGCTGCTATAGGCCTAGACTGTCAGGGGACTTCCCATGATGCACTGTATGCAACCTCATTCCATTAATGCATGTTACTAACTTGACTTCCTCCCTTTCCCGGAGTCTTGTGCTCTCTCGCCCCCATAGTCTTGTGCTCTCTCGCCCCTCTCCTC
>NC_045754.1:9953982-9954149 GCF_008692095.1 Etheostoma spectabile | reverse complement strand
TCCTATCACTTCCTGCAGGTGTTTCTGGCTCTGGATCTGTGGTTGGAGTCACCTGTTACCTCCATGTTCTTGCTCGACACCCTCTGCTACAATTCTCCATGTCTCTCTCTCTTTCTCTGTCTGTCTCTTTTTCTCACCCCCAACCGGTCGAGGCAGATGACCGCCCA
>NC_045754.1:9953441-9953972 GCF_008692095.1 Etheostoma spectabile | reverse complement strand
TGGTTCTGCTCGAGGTTTCTGCCTCTTAAAAGGAAGTTTTTCCTTGCCTCTGTCATCTAGTGCTTGCTCCTGGTGGTAAATGTTGGGTTACTGTAAATAACATCACAGAGTACGGTCTAGACCGGGGGCCTGTTGCACTAAAGTAGAATAAAGATATCCAGGATAAGTGAAAAAGCGCAGCTTGACTTGGTGTGATCCGCTCATCGCGGCTTAATCGGTTGCACGTTTGCCGAGCCAGGATGAACAGGTGAAGATATGTCAAGCCAGGTGTAGATAGCTGGGATAAGTGCACGTTCACGGCTTTCTTAAAGAGACCACGGTAACGATCACAGATTTACTGATGCAGAAATGGACAAGACGCATGCAGCATGTTTCACCCAATGAGCAGAAGCTTCCAATGTAAAATAACAAGAAGGTGAAGCAAATAATATGGAAAGTAAAGAGGAGGTGAAGCATAGAATATGCAGAAAGGGAATTACGGCTGTTATCAAACGGAGAGAAAAAGCCCAACAGACTATAGCGGACCGACTG
>NC_045754.1:9953192-9953431 GCF_008692095.1 Etheostoma spectabile | reverse complement strand
GTAAGGATGTAAAAATATCTACTTAGCCTACTAGTCACAACACATTTTTACAAAGTTGTATGCTACACAGTGTTTTAGTTGCTTTAAAGATGCTTGTTTTATGTGTTGGTTTTATTGCTGTATCGTTTTATATATGTTAAATGTGCTGGTTTTACTGTAAAGTGTCTTTTGAATAGTCTACTATGTAAAGCACAATATAAATAAAATGTATTATTATTTAGCCTACTTTGCCTTAAAAG
>NC_045754.1:9952707-9953182 GCF_008692095.1 Etheostoma spectabile | reverse complement strand
GAAGGAATTAATGTTCCTCGGGAAATGGACCCTAAGGACTCTAGGCTTAATTTCAAACCCTTGTTCACAACATGAGAACATGTTTTACAACCATATGCACAAATATCTATAAGCTATCTCTGATTCTAAATATCTTTGTACAATTAATGTCCATACAAAACAATCAGAAAGGCACAAAAACTAGAAAAAGAAGAAAGTGACTTCAATACACAGTGAGAGCATATGTGTAAACCAATATTTATCTTTTTTTATTCTTCTGACAAGTAACCGCACCAAAATAAAAATATTAAGAAGCATTGGGGTGTTCCCGGTGTGATGAATGTAAACTACATTATATCCAGTACGTACATTATATAGACCACGTTATTGGTCCAGTGATATGAGACTAATTGAGAAGGTTAACCAAAAGTAAGCCAAAGTAAACTATAATAAAAAAACTTTAGGCCTACATATTAAGGAGTAACACAAACTATCC
>NC_045754.1:9952576-9952697 GCF_008692095.1 Etheostoma spectabile | reverse complement strand
AGAAGGGCAAGCAACAAGAAAATGAAATCATTAATGGGCCTTGATCAAGGGCACTGACTGGAGAACCTAGTACATGTTTTTGATGGTGGGGGGGAAACCGGAGCACCCGGAGGAAACCCAC
>NC_045754.1:9947260-9952566 GCF_008692095.1 Etheostoma spectabile | reverse complement strand
GAGGAGAACATACAAACTCCACACAGAAAGCCCCAGAACAACCTGGATTCAAACCCAGAACCTTCCTGCTGTGAGGCCACAGTGCTAACCTTTGGGTGATGCTAATATCAGCATGCTAACAAAGTTCGGCAAGTATTTAGTCATAAGTCTTACTGAATGAGGTTGAATGAGGGTAGAGGCCACTGCTGAAACTTACCTGGGGCAACTATGACAGGCTCAGGTTTGGGAGTCACACCTGAAAGTACAAGAACCATGAAGAAAGAGTTTGAACATGAGCACAAAGCTGTACTCTAACATCACATAACTGTAACTAACATAACACACATTTATTTTTAAAGATTGTTTTTGGGCATTTTTTTATTTTATCAGATTAGTTGCAGTTAGAGAGGAAAGGGGTGAGAGAGAGAGAGAGAGGAGATGGCACGCATCAAGGACATTTTAACCCAGGCCACTGCCAAGGTGTGTACACGGGGTGCACACCCTACTAGGTGAGCTAGAGGTCGCCCCATCACATGACTTTCTAAACAAATTGCTCTATGTAGACTGCTGCTCTATGATGAGACTGGTTCAAATTACCTTTGCGTATCTGGCAGATCCAGTCACTGTAGTGTTCACAGTGCCGATCATTCCAGTGCCGCCCGTAGTAAAAGTGGACTTCTGCACAATGTTCGTTGTCATTGTGGTTGTTTGGTTCCCCAAAACTCCAGTTCTCAAAGCCAAACTTGAAAACAGTTTGGGGAAATACTAATGTAATTAGACCAGGGTTAAGAATAACAGTAAGAAAAGCTTTTTTTGTGACAATAACAACAATAAAGTGCTACATACAGGCGACCCATCAGACCATCCAAAACCTGCATTGGTACCAAGGCTGAGGCCAATCCAGGCTGGGTCAGAGGAATGAACCCTTTATGACAGCAGAAAACACCAGTATTAATGACTTGCGTGGTTGATTAGCATATGAATTCTGAAATACGGTATACAAGCTAACATACGGAATGTTGCTCAGGTCCTGCATACTGTGTATGCTCATGAGGTCTCCACCAATGGCCCTGCAGAAGTCCTGCGCTTCATGCCAAGTCTTCTTAAGATTTGCCGACATTTTGTAAAGCTTTTTAATGAGTGAAAAAGAAAATGTGTTGAGTTTTATGTACTTAAAATTACATAAACTTCACAGATTAGTTCAGTTTGTCCTCCTACTTTGTAGCAGACGTTTCTCTTGCCAGCGGGTTTCCAACCAGACTCACAGCTCAGGGCCGGGGTGGTGGGCGGGACTGTTGTCACATAAACACCCTCTGCTGGTTTCTTGCAGATATACTTCTCCTTGTTGCTGCAGCTGACAACATCCCATAATCCAGCAAAAATCCCAGTTGTCATGGCAACACATCCTTGTTTTCTGTCTTTTATTAAACACATCAAATGAAATGGAAAAAGTGTTGATAAACTGAGTTCAAAGATGTACAGGTTACGATTAGTTATTATGATCAAGAAAGGAGTTATGGAGTAAAAAGTAATGGGGAGGAAGAAAAGACAACAGAAAAGATATACTACAATAAATGACAAAAAAAACTACAAACAGTGCTTTGCGAATCTAATCTCTGTGCACAGAGCTGCATAAATGGTAAGGAAGCACACATGCAAAGCTGAAGAGATGTGTGCTGTACCTGGCATGCCCACATTGAAATGAGTGAATGTGACTTTTCTTCTGGTGGTCCATTTGAAAGTGTTTATGTCGTCTGTGTTGGAAAAACCTGTCCAGAAATATTTCTCCGGTCTCAAACCCACCATACTGACCAAGAAGGCATTCTCATATCTGCATGAAAACATGTAAAAGCAGAAAGGTGAGCAATAAAATAATTTCAAAATAAAGCCTGAGATTTATTGATAAGACGGTTAATGGAAATGAATTGTCACTTTTAGATTCATTCAGCTGCGGTGTTAGGACTTTTAAGTTAATCAAAGCAATTTATTGGTGTGTCAGGAGTAAATTTGACATAAACACAAAATAAAAAAGGAAATATACCTATCAGCCACATCCACCATGTTGGCGCCAGCCTCTGAGCATGCCAGCTTTGCCTCATCAAAGGTTTTTGTCTCAGATCCAATGTTGTAACAATAAGAACCAAACCTGATTGAGCCCTTGAGATGATAAAGAAATAAACAAAGTGAAACAAAATCTGATAAATGCTTTGTTGTATAATTACACTCACTATTTAAACATAACTCACAAGTTTGCATCCTGGGTTGGCTTCCTCTTGGGCGCCTTCAGCTGGTTTAGTAGAAGCCTTCTTCTTACAGATGTATCCGTACGTCTTCTCACACATGTGGTCAGCCCACCTCCCGTCCTGTATGGGCCACATTCAACAGATTCAGCAGCGCCACTGGTATTATCATTGCATTCATCATCTTTTGCATTTGTTACCTTTCCTCTGATGAGGACACAGTCCTCCTGGAGGTTAGTGGCATGAGATGGCTCACCAATCTGCCACTGGGTGAAGGTAACGTGCGAGTGATCGGACCATTCAAACAGCATCTGGTTCCTCTGATCATTCAAGCCAATCCAGAGCACATCTGTCGATACTGAGGGTTTCAAATGCACATGTAGATGTTAATGTGGTCAAAGAGTACAGTAACATCTGTTCTCGTCTGTATTTAGTTTTGTTATTCTTTAGATTGATAGTGTGACATTTGGGAAATACAATTTCTTTCAGAGGGTTAGATGAGAAAATCAATACCACTCTCATGTCTGTGCCCTAAATTCAAAGCTACAGCCAGTCACTGATTAGCTTAGCTTAGCTGGAAACAGAGGGAAACGGGTAGACTGGCTCTGTCCAAAGGTTAAAAAAAAATCCACCTACCATTCTAAAGTTCTAATGCTCTAAAGCTCACAAATAAACACAGTACATTTCATTAATTTAATCACTACTAAAATTGTCAAAGTGTAAAAACTTCACGCCGTGGTTTTATGGTTAGTGATGTGCCGCATTATTTCCTGTCATGGAGCAGTTACTTAAGTTCTCAAAGTTTTGTTTACACTGTGAGTTTGCCAAACAACCAATGGAGACTTTAGGAAGTTACTTCACATAACATGTCATTTTTACCCTTCAGTTTGTGTACTGATTAAACAAACAAGATTTAATGTGTTCATTAGTGAGTTTTAGAGATATTGGTAGGCAGATTATGTTACGTTTTGACAGAGCCAGGCTAGCCATTTCCAGTCTATTTTAAAAACAAACAAATTACTGGGGAAAAAAGTATTTTGCACACTTACAGTATCCAGACTGAGATATTACGAAGCCCTGCTCTTCTATATTGTTTATGCTGGCCAAATCTGCACCCTCTTTGCGACACGCAGCCAAAGCGTCCTTCCACATCTTTTTACTCCTCTGCAGGTAGTAACAGTTACCTGCATATGGAACCCAGTGACTGGGACAGAAGCTGGGCTGGTCTTGGTCTGTGGATAGAAACCAAAAAGGTGTGAACATATTTGGGTTTTTCTATGAAGACTCTAATAATAAGCCAGACCATTTGGAATTATATTAGTTTACTTAGTGGTGGAGGCAGACTGATAGGGTTTCCTTTGCGACAAATGTAACCAAGTTTCTTAGTGCATGCGCTGCTCTCCCATTTTGAGGCTTTTGCAGCATTTAGGGTTGCACAGGTGAGCCCGGGCTCTGACGAGGGATGGCCTATAGGAAACATTGATCCATGAATCATTTGTTTTTAATGTAAGCATTTGTAACACCAACTGTAAATACAGTATGTAATCATTCAAGAAGTTTACTGTTGTTATCATGCAGCCGGTCACATTACATACAATAACGTCCTGCTCCTGTCACAGTTTATTATGTCTTCACTAACCTGGGGCCCAGTTTAAATATCTGAACGGGTTTCCGTTGCTCCACTGCCATCCACTCTCAAAATCCAAGCTGTTCAGTCCAATCCACAGAGATGTTCCCAACATATTTGTCAACCCTACGTCAACCCGAGCATAACAATACAGTTAAAGTTCAATGATATAACATTGTCTTGTATAGGTAACTTACACAAGATTGACGTTGTACCTGAAATGTATGACAGCTCATGTAGCTCCACAATGCTGAGAAGGTCGGCTCCCTGCTGCTGGCAGCTCTTCCTGGCCTGATGCCAGGTCAACACTGACTGTACGTTCCTCTGGTACTGAACCCCTGTGACCGGATCAGTGTCCCAACCTGAGGACACTGCAGTATAATAGAAACACAAACGAGCAAAGGGAAATTATTTACATGAAGGATAAGTAATCTAAAACCTGTTGATGTGAATGGATTTTAAAGATAATAAGCAGAGATGTGGACTCAAGACTTTGACTCAAGTCGCCTCCAGTCACTTTTTTTAATGACTTGTGACTTGCCAAAACATAAATGACTTGAGACTCATCCTGTTAGTTAATGACTGTGTTAGTTAATGACTCGAGACTTGACTTGAGGCATGATGACTCTGATGACTTGTGTGTATTCATCAGTTTGAATGTTAGCTGTTAAATATAAACGAATATAATTTAATGTTGTCACGTTTCTGTCTAACTATCAATTATGCTATGCAGCTGCAGTCGAACCCCTTGCTATGGCGACACCTAACATCAAAGACCCCTGAGGAAGCCTTCAGTCGGACCAGACCACCACAATGGCTGTGTCTATGCCATGAGTAATCACTTTTGAATTTAAAAATGCCACGCAAGATTAAAAAGGTGACCTGATTTGGGCCTTGACTTGCCAAAAGACTCTACCTTACTTGACTTGAGTCCTACATCCCTGTCTAGGACTATGTTGTGTTTCATTAAAAAACAATAGTATAAGTGAGCTCCCTTTCTTTTTCTGTCCCTTTCCTGTCCCTGTTTTAGAGCAACGTCAGGGGAAAGATGGGCCTGTGAGAAGAGGAAAACAAAAACAGTGCTGTGTTGACAACTCATGAGAGGAAGTGGTAGTGCTTTTCTGCCAGGGGAGAAGAGGGGGTCAGAAAGCAGACCTGTCACTGCTGACCTCTTTATATGATAGCAGTTAGAGAAAAAACATAGTTGTGCATGGTTTGATAAACAGAATTCTTCATAAAAATTGTACAATTCATTGATAAATATGGATGTTTCTTACCTCCGGTGGGACAAAAGCCCCACTTTTTCAAATTATTGTAATCTCTCTCTGTTGCACACCAGAGTTGTCCATCTGAGCGACCTTCCTTTGTGCATTCAGCGTACCACTTCTCCTCAAATTTAAATGGAAACTGACAGGGGCCTCCAAAGGCATTCCCCCCTATCGTGAAAACCTCTAGGTAAA
>NC_045754.1:9924436-9947250 GCF_008692095.1 Etheostoma spectabile | reverse complement strand
AAAAAAAAAAAGGGTAAACAAAATTTATATTTTTGGCAAAATAAAACATGAAAAGTCAGCAACCTACTAGATATACATGACAAAAGTATGTGGACACTTGATGAATAACATCATATATACATGAATACAAGATTTTGGAACCTGGTTGCAGGGATTTGCTCTCCCATTCAGCCACAGGATTATTAGCAAGGTTGTCCACAGATGCTGGGCGAGAAAGCCGGGCTCACAACTTCAGCTCCGGATGTGTTTTTACACAACACACTAAGAAAACTATTTCTTTATAGACCTTAGTTTGAGCACAAGGCTGGTGATATGTTAAAAACAGCCACAAATTTGGAAGAACACAGATAATTAGATTAGATACACTACCATTCTGTACAGAGTAGATGAGGTGTACCATGTACAGACAGGGAAATCCACATACTTTTGGCTTTTTGCTAATAAGCTAATGACTCCCATTTGACCAATTGAGATGTATTTCTAATCAGTAACATACATGTGTTTTACTGATTGACTGCCAATCTAGCCACACAGAAGCTCTTGATGTAGATGCTCAACCATAGGTAGATCTTTTAGATCAGTAGTTTAAGTTGAGTCACAGATGGGTTGAAGTCTGACAGCCAGACCACAGATTTTGCATGAGTCCCCTTGTATCAAACATGCTTGATATTGGCACTCACTCCTCAGTTTAAGCACCACCATGTTTTGTGGTTTAAGGATGTTTCAATTAAATGCTGTACTTGTTATGATGCCTGTATTTCATTTTAACATACTGCCTCTTCGGGTAAATGACTACGTCCAGACTCTGAAGAATACAGTGTAGAGTCTTCCACAATTAAGCCAAATAAGCATCAGGACCACAACCTGCTCTTTTAGTAAATTGAGGTCTGTGTGCAGAATGAAATCTATTACAATCTAAACTGAATATTATCAATGCATTCTCAATTATGAATACTCAATAATGATTTGATTTGAAAAGTTGTTTTTAGGGTTGTTTTGAGCCCATCACTTGAACAGACCATTCTTTACATTTGAAAAAAGCTTTTAATCTACAGCCATAGATTTCTTGGTCTACATGGTAGAAATCACAATTATGTACAATAATATAGCTTGTCAAAAATGTATGTTGTTTGAATCTCCAGCATGGGAAGATTCTACACAACAAACACTTTGGCGGGGCTTTTTGAAACACCCTACCAACCTTTCCAAAGATAAGATTCTACAGTTTATACTATTGGGGCTGTGTCTTTTGTTAAAATGGATTGTGTGCCCACAATTCCTACCTTGAAACCCCTTTGAACAAAGGTCTACCTTGGTGCCAAATATCCTCCAGCGACTCCAGAGCCCTACGCCTTTGTAGATCATTATGTTCCTCTCATTGCGGTTGCCCCAGTTTAAGTGCAGGTCCTGGTCTTTTAGGCCAAAGAGGGTCTCATTCTTGCACTGCCAGTGTTGGAGCTCACTATTCTCATCACATTCAAAGAGGAGCACCTTCACCCAGTCTTTAATCTCTGTGGCCCCCAGACAGAGCTTGAGGGACAGACTGAGAATGCGCGATTCAGAGGCCCAACGAAACTGCTGCGCTTTGGCATGAGGATCACAGGGGGCCACCGTAACGGAGGTGGCACTCTCCACCTTTATGCACTTGTTGTGGTTCTCATTGAAGATCAGGAAGGAGCCACTGTCTGGAGCAGAACAGAACATCTGATTACTCTCATAATTTTACTCACAGCCAAGTTGAGTAGACAAATGAAATGTGTCAGGGGTACGTACCTATGTCTGCAGTAATGCAGAGGACTTGCAGGAGACAGAGGACCACAGCAATATTTGAACAGGGTAGCATTATCCTTAGTGTATAGTTTGCCCTCAGTGCTGGATGAGGTTGTAGGAGAGTTTTCCAGTCATGAGAGAAGGAGTCTGCAGTGTGCTAAGGTGTGGGACATGGAGCTACAATGACACAGAGGCATGGTGCTTTCCCCTCTTAATCACACTGATGGGTATCCTGTCACATGGGTAGCAAACGTTGGTCAAACAACAGCAATTTCCATGAGCTTCCACTGAATCTTTTTTGGCAGAGGAAAGGAAGGCAGGATGTGGAACGCAAGCAATCTCATCTCAATATTTAACGAGAAAAAAAGTCACCGGTGATAGCTTCAAGACAACTCAAGGTGTCAGCAGGATAGGACACTATTTCTATTTTTAATAAATCAAAGGCAAAAGTAGGACCGGGTGATTGATTTTGTCAATTAATTTATCCAAGCTGGCTTTCAGTTTATTGCCTTTATCTAAGATTTTGATCTTTTATAAATAGCCCTTCAGTCTGTGTGAGAGAGCAGCTGTCATTCAGCAAGACTGGCTTTGAAATTGTTTCAGGAGATTCACATCTTGGAGCACTTTGCTGACGTGAGGGTTTTCGTGAGATAGTAGCCCCCAGGAGGACCATGGGGGCTTCGGGTAAGGAGTGCAGTGGGGATACAATTCAATAGAAAGAGGGGACAGGAGGAAATCCTGCTTCCTATTGGGGGAAATGAGTGGAGATCTAACCAATTTGGCCTCAAACTGCAGGGATGCCTAGCAATGGTGCAGCCATTTGGGATGTAGACACATACCTGCGAGATACCTGTGCAGAATTAAACAAATAAATGTAGTAAAATCTAAAGCTGTATCTTCTAATGGACATCTATTGACTGCAACCTACATTTGACAGGATGTAAATGTTCGCCAACAATTGAACGTACAAATGATGCAGCCTTAGCAAATGGTTTGAGCTCTCTAAATGCTTTCTAGCTCACTCGTCACATAAAATGAATCATGTTTTTGAGGAGAAAACAAACATTTGGAGTTGAATCTAAGTAATGCATCCATTATGCCTTTCAATTTTTGTAGGGTTGGATTGTATTTTTACTAATCAAAATAAGATAAAACTCCTAATGTAAAGTTGCATGGATGTTTTCTCCGCTTGGAGGAAGAACAAGTTAAACCCACAATATTAGGGCGCCTTGATAGCTCAGTTGGTAGAGCAGGCGCCCATATCTAGAGGTTTAATCCTCGACGCAGCGAGCCCGGGGTTTCACTCTGACCTGCGGCCATTTGCTGCATGTCACCCCCCCTCTCTCCCCTTTCACTTCTCCAACTGTCCTGTTATTAAAGGCCTAAAATGCCCAAAAAATAACCTTTAAAAAAAATATATATATATATATATTTATTGACATATTAGGACCTTATAAAGATGTTAAATATGTAATCAAACAAATTTGTCTTTATACATCCAGCATACACGGAGCATTTGGAGTTGTGTATATCTAATATTATCTCTATTTTTAGCTGTGTCAACCAACTCCTAAAAGAAAATATCTCTTTAGCTGCTAAATGCCCAACTATTTTCACAAGCTAATAGCAAATGTCTTTCTTTTGTTGTTTGGTGCTGAGCAGTAGTAGTTTAGTAGAAGGTAATATACAGTTGGTTTATCAAATTATTTTTACTGCGTGCTACTGGCTAGAAACAGGCTTGATGAAAGCGGGCCAAACAACCAAAAGAATCTATTAAAAAAAGACTGAAAAGGGGTTAGTAAAACTGAATGTAACTACAGAAATACAGTCTGGTTTGTCCCTACAAGCAACAGCTTTCACATTACAGTCAATTGTTAATATTAAAAATACTGACTAAAGCAAATAAACAATAATGAGGTGTAGCATGACGTGCAAAAGAAAAGTGCAAAAATGCATGCTTTGCCAAGTTGTTTTCTGTGAAGGTTAAATGTTAAGATGTGAGACACATTAGCAGAAATGACCACATCAATCGGAATATATATTACACCCGATTAAATGGGTTCTGGTGGATTAAGGAACCAAAAATTACATTTAAAGTGAATAAATTAAATTGGCAAATTGATCTTCTTACAATAGGCATAGAACAAGCATCAGAACAAGAGAACTATCATACTACTTGAAAGTGGACGTAATATTACGAATACATGTACAATTTTACGCAAACAGCCCAAAAATCTCATCATTGTAATTAATTGCATTATTTTGTTCATGCCATTTTGACCCACCCTGAAAATGATTACCTTCACGTTCTTTGCAGGGCTGTTGTTTTGAATTGCATCAGATTTTACAGGTGTAATGACACGGTCTTTTAGCTGTCAGTGCTATTGTTCTCTGGACAATGTAGGATTGCGGGAAGGCATGTGATGAGAATGTTTTGCAGAATAATAACAGGAAACCTGTTCTTTTTGGAGAGGGAGAGGGATAGGAAAGAAATGGGATGAATTCCTGTGTAAAACATTTGATTTTGAGGTCTAAAACATTCTCTATTCATAATAAATCCCACTACTGAAACTTAAAACATATATTTAAATGGTTCTTTATTAATCTTACCAAAATATATGTATATCAATGATACAAACTCACACTTTGTTTCTCTTTTGTATAACTTGGCAAAGAAAAACCTAGTCTAAACAACATGTATTTATGCTTTTACATATTCACTGCACTTTATGATGGTAGAAAAGAAATCGGCTATGAACTCTCAAATGACATCACAGGTACATTCCCAAAGTGCCATGTTTGGTGAGGGTGAGGGGTTTTGAGGGATAAAAAAATATGCTTGAACATAAAAGGTAAATAATACATAACACAACAGTCATTTGACACATTATATGGGAAAACATTGCCTAAGAGCTCCCTTTTGGCCTGTGAAAAGTACCATCATCATCATTTAACGTTATTTCTTTTAGTTGGTTCACCTAGCTGTAACAGTTAGACCTGGCAGTTACTGGGTATGAATATTTAGAAACAAATCTCAATATATTAGAGAATCTGCCCTTAGTAAACACTTAAGTTATAACTAAGTTTGAACTTAGGAAGCCCGCTTGTGTGACCTCCTCCGAATCTTTGCATCCTTTGTGCCAACCTACTGCTTGTACTATACGTTTCAATGTACACTGTCTTTGCGTGAAGTGCTGGTCTCATAAGAACATCCTCTCTGTGTTGAAGACTCTCAGCCTGGTCATGAAGTTGAAATAGACAAAGGCCAGGCAGACCAGCAGGTTCTTCATCAGATAGAGGAGGGGTGTGACAAAGCCGAAGAAGGCAATGAGGCCAACACGCACAAAGAAGAAGGGAAAGTCCTGCACGACCACTCCTAGTGAGGGAAGGAGGGGGCTGTGGGGCATGACCACCACCCGCAGGCAAGACAGGTAGCTGAAGATGTAGATGGGGAACACCCAGCCTGAGTAGTAGACAAGGGGATGTCCTGCCACCCTCACCATCTCTACTGTGTCCATCCAGAACATAAAGCTGTCCACAAACACGTCCGCTCGGGCATCGCTGGCACACAAGAATCTCAGTGGACCTGTGTAGGAGTACGGAGATATGCGGTACGCTGTGGTGCTTGTCGATTGTGAGCTCAATCCAGAGATGCTAAATGGTCTCCCAGGATTACCTGGTAGCCCCGGGACTGTGCCGTTGGTCTCTGGTCGAGCCCCTGCTCCGTTCTGGTTGCTGTCATTGTGCTGGTTTGGTCCCGGTGGCATAGGATTTGGCCTAGCTTGCCCGGGCACAGCTGGCCCCGATGCAGGTGAAGTGATAGGTGCGACTGGTGTTACCTGTTCCACATGTGTGAGGACAGTGGAGGGGATGTCAGCATCTCTCTCCATGTCATTACCTGGGTAGAGAAAGTCAGAGCAAAGCCAATCTGAAAAGACCTTTTATATGTTGCTTATCTTCATGTAGTTTGGCATTTGCAGGGTTGTTTTTGAAAATTAGCCAAACAACACCAGAATCATAATGTTCAGCATGATTTTATTTTGAATATTGTTTGGCCAAAGACCCACCACCAAATATTGTGATAGTAAAAATGCAAACATTATTCTGCTGTGTAGTTGAAGCCAAAACTTCCTGAGACATCTGGGGTTTTCCAAGAAACGTACTCAAACCACGTTATTGCTTCCCTTTAGAAACACACTGCTGAATTTCTGTCAATTCAGCACTGTGTTCCAAGAAAGGGCTAACAAATGTCCTGCTCATTTCCTCAGGCGCATCAAACATTTTTCAACTGCAGGCACAGAGCCAAAGAACAAGAAGTTCAAATAGTTTTGGATAAATGATTTAAAGAACTGTTGGCTATATTTGTTGCCTCCAAGCTCCTGGGTTGTAAGGCCGGGCTGGTATCACTATAGAAGTTGGCAAAGGGAAAGTTCAGGATCTAAAGCACTCGGTTAGTGATTTGTGTAATGCGTTCAGAGAGTGGTGCTCACCGTTGCCGGTCAGTCTGCAGTGGCGTATCCTTTCCAGAACGTCAATACAGATGAGAGAGAAGAGCACTAGTGATACAGGGAGCTCCATGAACGTATCATGTGTCATGTGGTTATTTATCTGAACCTGGGCAAACAGTCGGAAAATCATAAAATGAAAATATTAAAACGTTTCATGTGATTACTTACTAATGTATACATAACCTTACAATTGACATCAACAATAAAAAGACCTCTGCACCAAGCCAGGGCTCGACAGTAACGGTTGCACTTGGTAACAAGATTGAGTCAATTGGCAATTGTTTCATGACCTCTGGTTTCCCCCTTTGGCAACCACCTGTTCAATATTTGTGTTTTTTATATAAATAAAAACAAATCTATATTTACAAACCTGGAAAACCGTATTTCAAAAGAAGACAATATTTTATTTGGTTGTCTCCGTAAAGTGTATGACCACTATGTTCGTGCGCAACACAACATTTCAGCTGGTGTGCGACTGCTTTCCACACATTCACGTTTGCCGTGAAGCAATTTTCTGTTCACGTTAACGGCGCATGCTAAACTGCGGTGGCCGGGTTGGCTCAGTGGGTAGAGCAGGCACACATACTACGAGAAATATGCCTCAACGCAGAGGTCCAGGGTTCGAATACAACCTGGGACGATTTCCTGCATGTCTTCCCCTCCCCTTTCTCACCTAGCTGTCCTATCAAATGAAAAGGCTGAAAAGCCCAAAAAATTATCTTAAAAAAAATAAAATGTTAAAATGCAGTGCTAATATGGCACCAGTATCCACCAGACGAAATGGCAACGCGCAATTTGATGCCACAGAAATGTCTGCCCTTCTCTCTGATGCTCCAAAACTGACGTTACAGGCAACAGAAACATTGCTGCATGTCACGCTAGTAACTATTAACACATTACACTTGGCAGCAGATAGTAACAGTAGTAACTGGATTAAACAAGGGTGAAATGCTGACAGCTGAACAGTGTAAAAATGTGACTATTTTACTGTGGAGGAGTCAAACAGCAGGACGTAGTGCAACAGTCTCCCGTTAAAGCTATGAGCTAAAAGACAAACTAGCACTTGGTCACTGCTGTTATCGGAGAAAAAACAAAAAAAAACAAAGATGGGACAAATTATTGTGTTTACTTAAAACTAGTACACTTTGTGGTGCATTCAAAGTTACTGTAGTATTTTACAATTTTACAACTTGGAATGCACCACAAAGTCTGGTAGATACCGGGCGCCGGTATCTACCAGACTTTTTTTTTTTTTTAAGATTATTTTTTGGGGCTTTTCTGCCTTTTCATTTGATAGGACAGCTAGGTGGGATAGGGTAGAGAGAAGGGGAGGACATGCAGGAAACTGTCACAGGTTGGATTCAAACCCTGGACCTCATCTCCTCTGTTTTTGTATTTTAAAAGGTGCACTTAGCAATGTCACGCGTGTTTTAGGCAACAATACAGCAAACATCTCCTCACTATCCGCGAGCTGCCTGTCCCCAGAAGACGCGGTCTGGAGACCGCCCAAGGGTCTACAAACGGCAACACAAATAAACTGTGACCACCTGCACCACAAAGCTACACAAACAGTGTTCCAACGTTCCAGCCAATAAACCGACAAGAAGGATCTGGGGGGGGGGGGTTAGTGCACAGAAGCACAGAAGAGAGGGGGATGACGGGATGGGGAGGAGGGAGGGACAAGCTAGTCTCGTTTTGTTTGAAAATACTTCCAAAGTCAACAAGAAGTAATGTTACCCAACATCACTTAGACCACCTTTAACAGCAATTAATCTTTTGAAATAAGTAATTATTGTTAAAAGTTATTACATTTTTTATAATAAATTTACTTTTCGTGCTGATCAAGAAATTGATCCGATTTGTGAGTTTTGTGATCCGCTGCACCCCTATTTAAGAGGGGAAATTGGAAATATATTGCAAAATTATTAAAATGTGTGGTATAGTTACATGAGAAATGAATTGCTCCAAATATGGCAGTTTAAAACATGACAAACGTATTGTCAATTTGGCAACCAAAAGCTGATGCCTGGTTGCCAGCCAGCACCACTTTAAAATTCAGCGTTGACGCCTGCAAGCATTCTCACACGCGCGCGCACACACACACACACACACACACACACACACACACACACACACACACACACACACACACACACACACCACACACACACACACACACACACACACACACACACACACACACACACACACACACACACACACACACACCCACAACACACACACACACACAAACACACACACACACACACACACACACACACACACACACACACACACACCTCCTCTAGTACTGGGTCTGTGGTCTAAATCACTTGCAGCGCTGGTATTTGCCTGAGTCAGGACTTCATACCAACAGGACACCAATCAAAGTAGACAAGCTGGTCATCTTAGCAAAATGTATGGCTCTTATGTCAAATACACCAGATAAGCAAGGGCCAAAAGGTCAGCTTGGGCTCTAAAAAGGACCAGATAAAACAGCAAATATGGCCTGGGCTGCAGCCAGCGAGGAAGTGAAAATGTGCCTCATGGACAGATGATTTGACAAGGGCAATTTGGACAGGAAGAGGAACCAAGCTGCTTATCAGTAGCTCCTTATCCATAATTGTCCCCTGAGAACCAAAAGGTCCCTCACAAATCATCACCTTTATTCCACTCACAGATGCCTCGCAGCGTGATTTCACTCACCCACAACATTTTATATAACTTAGGTCCCAAATGTAAAGCTATGGGGGGTATTCTTTAAGCTCCAAAAAGCTTCGTTTGGATGATAAACGCAATCATCAAAAATAACTACAAAAGGATCTACAATTACAGACTGACTCTTGCTACAAATGTATCAACATAAGGATCAAAGTTCATGATCAGAATACAGGTAGACTGACACAACAAATGAAACAGATGTCCAACACTCCACAACATGTACCTCAGAGCTGGCGATGAGAAAAGCAAAGCAGGGCAATGTGGACAGGATCACATATACGAGCGCCACAGGCCTCCTGATACAAAGACAAAAGGAAGGGAAAGAAGTGAGGAAGGAAGACAAAAGGCAGTTGCAGGACTTGCTAACTCATGGTATTCATCAGCCAAGTGCAGTCCAAACCAGCCACAGACAAACCAGCTGGTCAGATCTTAGTCAGTGCTGCAGTGCCGTCCGGCTAAGAGCCTTTGAGGCCCCCTGACCTCAGGAAAAACTCACCACTTCTTCCTCCCAATGAGAAACTTCTTTTTTGTAAAGACCATATACTTCATGGGTACCCAGACCAGCAGGGCGGTGGAGGTGACATAGGCAATGGAGGAGGCCACGATCAACCAGTATGCTGTGCTGCCGTCTCCGGGGGGCCGCGTCGAGGTTTTGACCTTTGCTACGATGACGGCGAACCTCTGCATGACGATGAAGAGTGGCACGCACAGGCCTGCAAACTGCAGCACCTCGCACAGGGCGAACTTCAGCGTCCTCCCCGAGCCCATGCTGTGGAGCTCAAAAAAAAGAAAAGAAGGGAGGGAGACAGGGATGTTGTCGCAGTGAGGCAACCCCTGTCCCTCTGAGGGCTGGTCAGGCCTCGGACCAGTGCATTGTCTGCCTCCACTAGCATTTTCCACACACCACAGCCCTGGCTCTCTGCTCACCCAACTGCTTACACTGCACTAGGCATTGTATAACTCGGTGTGACGCTGGTGTGACTGGCCCTTTACTCTCTTTATATACAGGAGAAAAACAAAGACTGTCTCACTCTGCACCCTGAAGAATACGTGTGTTCTACAGACATCTCAGTGGGATGATTTAGTCTTAAAAAAAAACCACTATACTTTAATCAGTGCTTTTGAAGCTGAAACCACATCTTATCAATCAGCTACACATATAACATTGCCTACATTATTCTGAGCATCTAAAATACATAGCTTTGCATTAGTTATACAGTATGTTTTACTGAACATTCTCCAAAAACAGCATTTATAAGTGGACTCACAGTAAAAGCAACATCCAAGGCACTTGTGGCTCTTCTCGTATTTAAACATCGCCATCTTGTGGCAAAATGTGATAACTGTCAAATATCAGATACTGCACAATGAGGACCGTTTTCTTCTTTCGTAGCAAAAGTTAGAAAGGGATACACGTTCTTTCAGACTGCATTTTCAAACCACCACAAAACGTATGCCTTCGCTATGATGTACTCGACATAATGTGCAATTTCAAATTTCCCACAAAGCTTATCAAAGGTGAAAATCAGAATGAGCACATACCTGTTCTCCTCAAAGTGCTGTTATACTCACTTTGTATGTTAGGGTATACTGTCATGTTTTCTCCGTAAAGTCCAACTTTACTGCGTTGTCCTGCTACTTTAATGTTTGGTAATCCTCTCAGAAAGATGCTGGTGATCCTGAAAATGCTCTTTAGACCAGGTACCATCTCCTTTGAATAATTAACACGAGAAGCAAAAATTGCTTGTTCCCTGACAAGCTAGCAGTTAGCCATTTTTTATTTTTTGCTGTAGAACAACTGCAAGTTAAATCGGATTATTCTTTTGGTTTGGTTTGTAACAATAACCGGCGGCTGGTGGACACCGAGGTGTTTCCTCTCAAGTTTTTCTTCAAAAAACATACACATTTAGCTGTAGAAGATAATCCATTTTCTTTCATGGAGACCACAGACACTCCAACAACTACCTGAAAATGACGTCCACAGCACTTGGCAAACAGCCAATCAAATTGCAGCGGGGGGTAACAGCTAATTAGCTTTGGGCATGCGCAATGTTGCATTCCACTCTCAGCATGCACCTACCACCAAATTGTCGTCCCTCAAGCCAACACAATTAAAACACAATTTTTTTAAACTATTCAGTAACACTTTTTAATAAGGGTACACATCATATGGGCTATGAAAGCAATACAGGATAGCTCTGAATTATTGTTGCTCACAATTAGGCTAACTATGACTTTATGTTATTAGTTCACACTTAAACCTAATAGATCACTTAAGGAGAGCTACTTAGGCCTGATAATACTTAGGCCTACATACTTTTACTTAAATGATACTGTCAATGCAGGGCCTTTAATTGTAACATTGTTTTCTTCACTGAGGTATTGCTATTTTTAAGTAGGGTATGATCTGAGTAGCCTAGGCCATTTCTTCTACCACTGAACAACACTACTATAGTGTAATACAGTTTTTTTTTATCACTATACTAACTGCTCCTGGACCACCGGCAGGCCACGCACTTGTTGCACTAGTCCCGCGAGATAGGGGAGCAGGATGGATGACCACCCTGCTCCCCTCCCTACCAGCCCCAGCTGTCAGCCCCCTTGCTGACTCCCCCACCCTGCCCCCGGTACCATGGCGTACAGCGAGGAGGACGGCACGGTTGAGGAGAAGGAAAACAACAACAAGAAGAAAACGAAAAGTGCCCTCGCGACCGCATGGCTCACTTTCTACAACATCGCCATGACCGCCGGGTACGTGCGTTTATCCGCCCCGCCCGCCTATTAATAAGAAAAGTCTATAAGTTGGCCGCTCCCTAAAAAACTGTGAGCGCGTGTTGCTGTTTATAGGACTGAGGGTCTCTGTGGCAAGCCGAAAGTGCCTGTTCAGCTCGCTCAGTTTAGCAGCTCGCACGAGTTGGGGAACGCTTGAGTAAACAATTTGATATTTTAAAATTTATAGAAATATATAGGGGGTATCTGTGTGAGTGTCAGAAAATGAATGAATGGCGTTTGGTTAAAGTCACAGGCTAGCGCTGCAGCCGTGTCCAAATAGGGCTGAGTGGATGGTGTCAGCGTCAAGGCCCACAGTGCGGCACACAGTTGCAGTGATAAGTATAGCCGGAGTGCGCTGACACTGGAGCTCAGGTCTGGGACACTGAAGTGCTCAATGGGCAGATTTTTTTATACCAACATAACATTTTTGAATTTCAAACAGAGCATTTCTTATCGTGTTTTTATGATAAACTGACAGGACAAACAGCTTATGTCACTTCATCTATGAATAGGCTATAACAGAGCTGTCAGATGGATCAGTGGCACTACTACTACCGGATCAATAGTGATTAGACGACGTGCCTAAAGTTTGCAGTGGTGGGAAAAGTACTTTTACTTAAAGTACTGTAACAATACCAAAGTCTAGAGATACTGTGTTACAACTAAAGGTCCTGCATTTAAAAAGTTGCTTATGTAAAAGTACATAGGCAAATGCTAGAAAAGTATAGTAAAATATTAAAAATGTAAGTAGGCCTACTCACTGCATTATAAAATGGCCCAGTGTCTGTTATACTACTATTTATTACATTGTTAATAAACAATGTATTACTACAGTAAATGTTCTTAGTTACATTACAACACTGCAATTAAGGCATTAGGCTAATATTAAGGTAAGGTACATCAACACAACATGCAGGGATCAATACTTTTATAGTCATACAAACATGTCATTATTAACTTCTACAATATGCAGTATCATGTTGTGAGATGTATGTTAAAACGATTGCTATTCTCATATATATATATATATACATTTGCATATGCATTCAACACTATATATATGCATATATATATATGTGTGTATATATATATATATATATATGTGTATATATATATGTGTGTATATATATGTATATATATATATATATATATATATATATCTGTTTTGTTTTACTATATGCAAAAACAATGTATGTCTGATTCTGAAGAGAAGATTTCATGCCACATTTCAACATGCCATCTAAAGATGACATTTTTAGTTTGACCTCAGATGTAATGATCACTTTCACATCATCTTAACTGGTTTTCACGTTCTCAAACAAATAACACGATACAGAACCCATTTTATCAGAGCAGCCTGAATGTTAAGTATCCAATCAGAGCTGAAAGGTCATTGTAATGAGCAAAATAGGAACTTGAAAATGTTGCTCTTAGAGAGTATGATAGGCATTCTTCCTATCACTTTTTTTTGTGATATTTAAAAGTCAAAACGAGTAATTGAGAAAACAATCAGCAGAAAATACTCAATGAGTTGCAGCCCTGTATCCATTCCAGCCATTAACTCTTTAGGTCGTTAATTGATCCTGTTAACAGTTATGTGAGATTATCATTTTGTAGTTTGTTATAGCTTTACTTTGATTGTGTTTTGTGTGTTGCTAAATTGGTTCAGAGAGGGAGACAACGCGACAATTTTTTTCAAAGGAGTTTTGAACGTTACGCCTGGATTACATTTTGGTAGCATTTCACTTTCACTTTACATACATCCACATGGGTCCAGGAGCCGCCCCATCTGTTGCTGTAGCCGCTTTTACTCAGACACTTTCAAGTCTAAGTGAAGGAATATCATTTTTTCATCGTGTCATATGAAGGGTTGGTTACTTTTGACATGTTTGTCATAAAGGATAATTATAGAGAAAGTGAAATAATTTAAGTATAATTATTTTAAACATGCGGAAATTGGGATGCGGGTTACGTTTTTTGGAAATGTGTTAATATGCTAATATGTTTCACAAAAGCCACAAATGTTTCAAGGACTAATGGGTAGTTAGGTTAACATTATGGGCTCTTTGTGTTGCTCCCACTGTAGAAGATTATGTGTAATGCCACATCTTTTCTTTTGGGGAAAGTACTAAAATTAAAACACAACACACTTTAGTAGTCTAAAACTTTAGCCATGATTTTACCAGTGTAATGATGCCATTACGCCTTGTTTTATCAATTCAATAGTTAGCACTAAATATCTATTATCACTGTTGGGCAGTAATCAGTTTGGTGATGCTCTAACTGTCCATAACATGCACATTTTCTATCTTTTCATTGTTTCATTTACATTACGAGAAAGTGCAGGAGGAGCAAGATAAAATGTCCTCAGCGGTTGTCAGATGCAGAAAAGTACATTAACAGAGCTGTGAGAAGATGCAGTAGGTTTAGGGTTTGAGTTTGAAAAAAGTGAGCATTTGCCATGTGAAAATGTACACTGTGCACAATATATGTTGAGCTTAATAACACGATTTTCAATTTCTACCAAGGACACAGGAAACTCTTTCTCCATTCAACTCGTACTAAGTGGTGCCATGATGTAACGTACAGTTATGTTTCTGCAGGTGGCTGGTTCTGGCCATGGCAATGATGCGCTTCTACATCCAGAAAGGCACACGAAAGGGTTTGTACAGAAGTATAGCAAGGACACTCAAGTTTTTCCAGACCTTTGCATTAGTTGAGGTAAGAATTTGAGTGGAATAGCGTTATCATTCGCATGGCTGCACAGTCGTAGCCTGACTTGATAAAAAAAATGTTTACAGTGAGAAATGACAATGATTTTAAATAGGCAGATGAGGGTAATTAACAGATTTTTATGTTTTTTGTCTTACAGGTGGGACATTGTGCCATCGGTATGTGATGATTTTTGTTCATGACTTCAACAAATGTCAATCAATGTGTCAACATCTCCGCAGCTATAACGATTGTTGTTTTCATTCTCCTGCTCTGCTGCAGGGATTGTGAGGACTTCTGTGATTGTAACCGGGGTGCAAGTGTGTTCACGGATTTTCATGGTTTGGTTCATCACCAACAGCATCAGACAGGTGACAAGCACAGCACAGCCTCTTCTGCTACTGTGGTTTTAATTAGGTGTACGAGCTAAATAGATTAGTTATTGGTTGTTTTCTTTGCTGTCTGTGCAAAACTACACAAGAAATACTATTTTAATCACAAACTTTAGTTCACTAGTATTACCTTTACACACTCAGCATACATATTAATAGCCTTCCATAATAAAATGTCTCATAGAGTTTACTGGATACATTGTTTTGTTTCTAGTTTAAGCATCTGTTGCATGAAAATGGCAAGAACCCATGTGCTTTATTACAGTTTTTGCTCTATTAATTGTTTTGTATTTACAATTACTGCTGCTCCACATTTGCACTTGTCTGGTTTGACCCATCTAAACAAGTTACTTTCTCCTTCCTCTGTATATTTGCCTTTTTTCACGATTTCAATGAAGATCCAGAATGAAGAAAGCGTAATCCTATTCCTGGTTGTGTGGACGATCACAGAGATTACCAGATATTCCTACTACACATTCAACCTGCTCCACCACCTGCCATACTTCATCAAATGGGCCAGGTGGAGATGCCATTACCCCGTGGCCGGGATGAGCTTGAACTGTGTTCAAACAATTGTTTGAGCGTGTCGGCACTGATCTGCCGATTTCACCTCTCGCATGCAGCCCTCCCCGGGCCTAGACCGGCTTTACATCAGGAAGTAGTGCAGCAGTGTGTGTGTGTGTGTGTGTGTGTGTGTGTGTGTGTGTGTGTTAAGTATCGCCTCACTCACACAGAAAGGAAAAGCATGTGTGTGTTTATTGATTATCACCTCATTAGCCATTCTATTGTCTATGAAACAAAGGCTAACATGACTGATGTTGGAGAAGAGAAGTTACAGTTGAAATATAATCATTGTAGCACTTATTTAGAAGTTTTATTAATTATTTTAAAAAAAAATAGATTGAAGTATGATTGATAATGGCGTAGACTTTTCTTGTAACTTACTCAAAAAAACAATTTCTGACAAGGACAGTAATACAAAAATTGTTGTTTTAATGAAACATGAAACCACTGTCACGATTATCAGTGAAATGTGATGACAATCAACACATTTCTCAGCTCTGTGACATAATGCCGGCCTACTACTGTATGAAGAGCACTTGTGATGTGGCAGTCTCTCTGCTACAGTAGCTCAGCTGAAACTGGAGTCGTCGGGAGGAACGTCAGCTGTACACATTGATAGCTGTCCAATTCAGGCTTGGCCTCTCACAGTCAAGAGAGAGACTGTCTAACTTCAGAATAGTGCCGTTTACAATTGGTGTCCACTCATTCACTAGGTGAGACACTGTTCGGTCTCTGCAGACGAGGTTCACCAGAAGAATGGGAATTTTTCTGCTACTTCAGTGCCTTGTGGGATTGTCAATTTTGTGCCAGTTACTCTTTGTTTTGGGTTTTGATTCTCATACAGTGCATCAAATGCAACTCCCCTCCCTGCCCCCCACCCTTAACTACTTTCTTTAAGTATGAAGGAGATGCAAGCACCCCCCCCCGAGAGGGGCTCATGTTCAGCTGCTCATGTTTTTAAGACCATCTGTTTTGGTCATGGAATGTTTGCCCAACTTTTCTCTCACATCCGCAGAGTTGCTCCCCCGAGCCTTTGCTGTGGTCTCAACTAAATACAGGATTTCTAAAGCCCTGAGTCATGCCGTAGATCATACTACAGAGGCCGTGTGTTGTAACAAAGAGAGGCAGGCAGATGACAGATATGTGTGAGTGACAGGCAGTTGAGAAGAAGATCGTGAATGGTTTTATAAAGAGCAGCTCTATTTTGAACTTTAGTGACACATTCAGAAACATTTTTATGTGGCATTCCCAGATTTGTTTGACTTACTTCAACTGTCAGTGCATGCATTTAAATGTCTAAGTTTAATCAAAAATGTAGCCATTGTCACTGTATTAATCAACCATTTAGTGCACTGACAGTTGTCAAAGACCCAAACTGCTACCACAACCTGATCCTAAAGCTTTGCCCACTACATCTGCCAAATCACATCCCTTTTCACAAGGCATACCCAGCTCCCTGTCTAGGTTTTAGTCAGTGCCCATGGTCAGTAGTGACATTTTTAAAATATGCAGTATAGAGGCATTAGAAAAACAATAAACATTGGGGAGTTAGTTACCATTTTTGAATGACCTTGATGTCATTCTACTTTACTTCAACTCTTTCTCTCGGCTCCCCACTGATGGAATGGCTTTCATTTTTCCTTTTTGTGGTGGTCAATCCTCAATATCCATGATTAAAGGCTGGCAGTTAAGCAGCATTGAATCAATGTTGATCAATGTTGGGAATTCAAACCCCAAAAAATATTTATTATGTTTGCTTTATTATAACCAAACATGGACGTCGATGTGATTGTTGCAGCTTCTTGACTTGTCAGTTGCTGTTTGGCTGCCAACTTTTAAGTCCCAAATGTTAAAATTTGTCAAAAGTTGTTTTTAACTACACACACACCAGTGCAATGCACCAACTCCAGGGAAACAGCACAGTTTAACAAAACATGAAGGGGGCTAAATTGATTGTGTTTGATTACTGGTCTAAAGCAGGTTTAAAACATGAATTTAGACCTGAAAACCTGACCTGAAAACCAGAAAACCCCTATGAGTTGTTGTATGCTACCTGTGCAAGAGTGAACTTACAACTTACAATTACAAAAGAAGATTTTAAGGAGCATGCCTTGATTGTTAAACTCATCCTCTAAAGTTTGCACTGTTACAGTTTGAACTGCGGGAGTGCTATTTGCAGGTGTGTGACCGCAGACATCCTTTCCTTCCCAGATACAACCTCTTCATCGTCTTGTATCCCCTGGGAGTTGCCGGAGAACTGCTGACCATTTATGCTGCTCTGCCGTTTGTACGCAGATCTGGAATGTACTCCATGAGGCTCCCCAACAAGTATAACGTGTCATTCGACTACTACTACTGCCTAATCATCGCCATGTTGTCCTACATCCCACGTAAGGAGCGTTTTTACTTCCCACACTAGGATTATTATATAAAACATGTAGAGGAAGATGACCAAAGATAGCTGATCCCTCTTGTGACGATTCATCTGTGCATCTTCCACTACATGAGACCTTAGAGATGGCTTCTGTTGTGCTATTGGGACAGCAGGGTCTAAAATGCATGGCAACATTTTGGAGCCAAGTATGTAGTATCCCACATGTCCTTTTAACACCAACTTTGTTCTGTGCTAACGAACGACTCTGCAACCGGTGTCGTTTTTCTTGCTAAGAGGTTGGTTGAAAGGATCAATATTACTCTCATATCTACACGTTAAATATGACAATGGAGCCATAAAGTTTAGCATAAAGACAGGACAGCTAGCCTGGGTCTGTCCAAAGGTAACAAAATACATCTACCAGCACCTCAAAGCTCACTAATTAACACGTTATATTTTGTTTGTTTAGAGCAAAAATGAAGAGTTGACGTGATTTTCTGGAGTCTCATTTGTTGCTTGGTAACCTCAGGGTGACAACGAGACTCCAGGAAGTCACTGCTAGGCAAACGTCAAACTATTCCTTGAAATGATTGAGATAACTGGAGCCATCTTAGTTTTTCATGCAACAGTAAAGCAGAAAAACACAATTCCACATCTGCAAATGTATTTGGTATCAACTGATGTTTAAATGCTACATATAGCATCTATGTGCAAAGTGAAATTGTTACATACAAGGGGATTGCGATCATAACATAACAGTAGGCTATAATCCAATACAGCACAACATCAATGCAGTAAATGGTACTTTTAAGAAGTTGATAAGGAACAAATGTTGAGGAAGTTGCTGTAGTTTCAGATGTTGTATTGAATTGCATACATATAAATACATATTCATGATTGTTTTGTTGTTTGAATTCTATCATCTAGATTTTGGAGAACAAAGCTACATGAAGCAGGGTCCAGTTCACAATGTTCTAAAGGTGTAATGAGACACATAAGGATATAATATTTTCTAACAATCGCTACATTCATTTAGATGACGTGAGTCAGGATGGGCAGCAGGATTGTCCCGAGGTTTGTTCCCACAGATAGGAAAACAGTGTTGCAATTTAGGATACATATAAAACTGATGAGAACGACTTGCTTCAATGGAATGTAACATTATTTACAAGTTTTGTATGTCTTGAAAATGCTTCCTGGTGTCCTGCCTTTCATTGGGAATTCAGTCTGGGTTCATTGATCCTGTATATTTTCCCCCAGTGTTTCCTCAGCTCTACTTCCACATGCTGCGGCAGAGGAGAAGGGTGCTTCATGGGGAGGTCATAGTGGAGAAGGACGACTAGACCAGCCACCACCTCATGCCTTGGTTTGAGCCAGCCTGCCTCCACCATCACCCTCACCTCCCCCACTTCATCTCCACCTCCTCTTTAGCACCATCGGCTGTTACGGTCTTCATTGTATGGGACGGGAAGAGACGCACAGATGACAACCTGTCCAACAAGAGCAAAAACAATCAGGAAGAAAGGAGTTTACCAGGACTGAGCAATAATAACTGATCCTAAGTTTACAGGATTAATTCCTGTTTGAATGGTAATATTGGACACATGTTTACAGTCCCAGTGTTGCTGCCTTGAAGTTATGTTGTCTCAGCACACAGTCCTCACTCACCAGCCTTACTGCACCTCACTGAAAAAAATGAGCCACAGCAGAGTCATAACACCTGTGTGAAGGATAAACAAGAGACTTCCAAGGAAATGTGAAATGAAACATGGGAGGAAGATTGTAAATTGTGTCCCGTGAGTTGTCCAAACTTCATCCCACCACCAACCCAATTGGCAGTATTAATTTTTAAGTGTATTCCACCAAAATAACTTTATACAGAAGAAGCGTGGCTGTACAAAACAAGGTTTAAAAAGAGAAAATATTCATAGTTCTATCATACCTCAACAATAAATCTACATTTAGACAATATGCTGCTTCTTTTGTGTATGTTTGTAAATGATGCAATGTGAAATGAGCGGTTATTAGCATATTTCTTAATTTATTCACATAATGGATCACTTAGAGCGCAGCTCAAACTTAACATTTTCTCTGCTTGGCTCCTGCATTCTTCTATGTTGCTTTGATGTTTACTTTGTCAAATGTTAATTTACAAGAGAGCATCTTAAACAGATTTGAGTCTTCAAAGATTAGCAGCTTTTTCTAGACTGCTGTAGGTGAGACTAAAATTTAGGTTTTTGTGAGCACTCGCAGTCTTCAGTCGCTGTTGTTTGTTTTTTAACATAAAGAATCTCATGTCCGTGTTAAACGAAAGGTAGTTAGATTCCCTCCAGCTAAAGGTGCTATTGTAAGATCATTTCAGTCTTCTGTGCAGCTGAAGGATTGACTGTGATTGAGTAAGAAAACAGGATGTGAAATTATTGAGAGGAAATGTTGCATAGCCCATGGTTATCTGAGAAAGTCAACATCTTTGCTTATAATCTGGGTTAGAGAGGAGAGAAACAATTAAAGTAAATGTCACAAAGATTACTGGAAAAAGTTATTTTTCAAGAAAAGAACAATAGAAATGTGAAAATACTTTTTTTGTGCAAAATTAATAAACTAAATTCTTCAATGGAGAGTTTTGTGATGACCTTCACGCTTATGCAAACAGATAAGCCATCTGTTAGCAGATCTGTTTATCTGGACCTGCATAAAAATGTAGCAATAAGCCAACAAATACACACCTTGTTTAGTTTTGACATATTTATTTGTGAGTGTTTCCTTCATCTTTTGTAGTGTTGTTTAAGTGTTTTTACAGGAAACAGTACCTGAGTGCAGAAAATGGCACATTTTATATTTGTAGGTAGCATCCACAGATTCATGTTCATAAACATATGTACGTCTGTAATAGTGAAAAATAAATCTCATAATCACAAAATACTGTATCAGACATTGAGTATTAAACTGTAAACGTTCAGTCTTGAACTAAAATTCAAGCTGACATTTTTCTGTATTTATGTGTAAATACTTCCTTTGGTTTCTACTCATATAAATGAAAATGCTATATAGACATTCATGAGGTTAGATAACAGGTTCCCCAATGACAGCACATCAGCGACATTTATGTTTTTTTTGCGCATCATTTTGCACCTTTTCATTTTAAGACAATTACATGTTATGAAAAGAACAACAGTAAGTCCTCTTGGATAATGAAATATACATTCAGATATTCATTTGCACGTGGAATACGGATTTATAAAATGTATTTCAAATAACCATAAAAATATTTATTTATATCAAATGATTGGTGATTTTGTACTTTGAAAAATAAAAATGTCCTCTTTCTGTGATTGCCCTGCTGTATTGCACTTGCTGGTGATGTTGGACTGGTTTTACTTTGTAGGAGAAAGGCCTCTCTTCAGTATTAGAGGGACGTTTGCTGTTGCAGCCCTGGGCTTGTTTCCAAATTGTCCCTTTGCTCTCTCCGTACGGGCTCTCCATGTGCCGTGTTGGTGGACCAGTGCCACATTTCTAGCTGCTCAGTGCAAGCTCCCTTTCAAGACATCGCTACGATCCAGGCAATCTTGCTGCAGAAAAATACACAGAATGACATTAGGGCACCTCGGAAGAAATCCCCCTTGATACACTGACATTTGGAAAGGCAAAAAAGTAGACAAAAACAGACGTACAAGTCTATATTTCTTTCTCACAGATGTAGCTTATGAGATCTTCACAGAAGAAATCATTCCACAACCCTTCATGGATGAGCCCCGCACAGTCTTCTCCCATTTCATGTCCGTGGCCCCAGTCATCAGGCTGACCAGGCTTCCACTTCCTGCAGCCAAACAACAGGGGGCGATCACACTTTAGTTTTACAATATTTATTCCAAGAGTCCTTTGAAAACCACAGTGCTTGAAAAGAAAAAAAAACAGCAGAAATTAAAGTTGGATCATCTGATTGCTTTTGATATATTGCTGTGTTCAGATTCTATTCAATGTTGGTTCGATGAATTTTATTATTGTATCTTTATCCTTTATTTGCAGTTCTGTAAGCTTTTTCTGTTTGTCTAAATGTTGGATTTTTGCTCTTGTGGCAAGAGAGTGCACTGCTCTGATTGGCTGTTCTGAATTATTTGTTTTCTTTGAATTGACAGCTGGAATAGAGGACTTGAACTTTCCATGCTTTGCATTCCAAAGCAATCAGAAAATATCACAAGACTTTGCGTGTTTATTTGATGTTGTTTCATGTAAGTGAAAACCTACCGCTTGTAATTATTTTGATTGGAAAGCAGTGTTTTGCACAGCTCTGAAACAGAATATCCATTAAAGAAACAGACCCTATGTCTATACAGGATAAGATCTTCCCTCTGATGAAGGTATTTTCTGATTTAATACTGACGTGAAAGCAGGTTCAGTCCCATCCAGCCAGCGCCAAACGTTTTCCTCCTCCCTGTCCGTCAGACCCATCCAGAAGTAGCCCTTTCCAATGGTCTGCTTCTTCAGCCATTTCTGAAATCACAAGAGGACAGAAAAAGTCCCATTACAGAGAAACGGCAACCTTCTCTGCCAGTACATATTGATTTTAGTGCCTTACTGGCTTTACATGCTAAAGATACAGTCATACTGTAAGTAGTCACCTGCTCCTCCATATCGTTGATGATCAACAAAGAAGCAGACGTTGATTCGCAGGTTGCCTTTGCGTCATCGAAACTGTGAAGGTCCTTAGAGAAAAAGTAGCACTTGTCTCTGTAGTTCAGCCACTCAAAAGGGCATCCTGTAAAACAGTGTCAAAAACTATACTAAAAAGTGACATTTTGGGAAATGATTTGCTTTCCTGCCAAGAAAATGATACCACTGTAATATTTGTACTGATTACCTTTGGATAGAGCCAGGCTAGCTTTTCCCCCTGGTTTCAGTCTTTATGCTAAGCTTAGCTAACCAGCTGCTGGCTCTAGCCTAACATTTACCGTACAGCAGAGATGGGAAGTAACGAAGTACAAATACTTTGTTACTGTACTC
>NC_045754.1:9924158-9924426 GCF_008692095.1 Etheostoma spectabile | reverse complement strand
TTTCAGATATTTTTACTTTACTTTACTATTCATTTTTTGCCGACTTTTTACTTTTACTCCTTACATTTTAACACGAATATCGGTACTTTCTACTCCTCACATTTTACAAAATTGGCTCGTTACTTTAGTTTTGTACAAAATGTCGTCTATCAGGTGTGATTGTGAGTGCAAGTCGGAGAATAGGGCGTACACGCACCTCACACCGCGAGGGGGCACGCACGCCACACAGAGACAAAAGTGAGAGAAAAGAAAAAGAGACTAGCTGTCC
>NC_045754.1:9916885-9924148 GCF_008692095.1 Etheostoma spectabile | reverse complement strand
AGCTGAGATTGTGTGTGTGAGTCCTTGAGAACTGTAAGTTGTATGACTTATTTTGTCAGTTCATTTAAGCATGTTGTTGTATTGGTCTAAAGTTCTGGCACATTAGCTTGTGATTGTGTTGTTCTTCATCTGTTAGCTGGGTTGCACCTTGCTGTTGATTCAATATAAATTGCTCACGTTTGTATTTTAGTTGCATTATTTACATGCTACAGTTACACTGCATTAAGATAATGGAATTAATAGTACGTTTATTGTTATTATTTACTAGCATACATGTATATCCTTCATATACATTGTGTATGGTAGCCTTTACAAAGTTATTTATTTCTTTTATTACCACACACACACACAGCCATAGCAGAGCTACCCATGCCCATGTTTGTCTTGTTGCTTTATCAACAGCATCAACAGAGAGAAGTTGTCTCCGTCCGTGTTTTAACAGACACAACTAGGACAAGTTGGAAACCAGAATCAGCTTTAAATACAGTCCTAATCTAGTCCTCACTAGCTATATTATTATTATTATTACTAATATTGAGTAATATTGTATTATTTTTCTAGATTGATAAAAACAAATGCCATCGTGGGAATATTCTATTTGAATTGCATTGCTGCTAGCTGATTAAGTTCAATACTTCCAGATCTTGTCAATTGATTCGAGCAAAGTGTTGAAATGTAAAACTGCAACGGAAACCCTAAAACTGGTGATAAGACTTAAGGCGTACCTGGGGCCCAGAGTGTAGGAGCTACTGCCTCATCCTGCAGAGACACAGGGCCCAAAGGAATTAACGAAGCCTGGATTGGAATTCCTGGTTGTCCTGGTGGTCCTGGTGGCCCCGGGGGCCCCACTGGTCCAAGAAGTCCCCTTGGCCCTTGTTCACCAGCTGGTCCCATTGCGCCTCTAATACCAGGTGGACCCTGTGCCCCCTGAGGACCAGGCTGTCCGTCTCTTCCAGGCAGACCGGCAGTACCTGGTTCTCCCTTAGCACCGGGAGGTCCGGCCCTTCCTCCTGAACCTCGGGAGCCCTTGGATCCGGGGATGCCAGGCAGGCCTGGCATGCCTTTTAACCCTTGCAGACCTGGTGGTCCGGGGAAACCCTGCTCTCCTCTGGGTCCTCGTATCCCTGGACCACCATTTTCCCCTTTCTCTCCCTTCTGGCCAGGCTGACCAGATGGTCCTTGAGGTCCTTTGTCCCCCCTTGGTCCTCTAGGACCAGGGGGACCTGAAAGATGAGACAAACTGTAAGCTAGTGGAAGTAATTTAAAAAGAATAGTACCACATTGAAAAAAATGCTTATATGCTGAGAGTTAGATGAGAAGATTGACACCAAAGCTAAGCTTTATTAGAGTATTGATCTTCTCATCTAACTAAAGTCTTTAACTTTAAAACAAACATTACATTAGTACAACACTGCATCACCCTGTAAAATAGTGAAATTGGTTATTAGTTGGGAGTGCTTGTTGTCCACCAGCTTCATCTCCTCCATGACAATAGAGAGGCTGGTAACCTCCTTGTCCACCCGTGCTGCCAGCTCTTCCTGCTGGGACCTCAGACCGGCTGCATCTGTCCTCACGTCTGTCACGCTGTTGTTGAGGTTCAGCAAAAAGTCAGAGTGACGACCGATGGTCTCGGAACACGTGCGCAAGTCATTTAGGTTGAGGTTGATGGCGCCCAGGAGCTGCGTGGTGAAGCTGATGTTGCCGGTCACGCGGTCCATGCTCTGCTCCGACTCATCCAGCCGCACCTCCAGCCGGTCAAACTTGGTGGACGTGAGGTTACCGAAGTCCCTCTGCCGGTCCATGATCTCCCTCAGGGTCTGGTCGTGAGCATCAGCCAGGCTACTGGTGTTCTGGAGCTGGTTGGCCATGAAAGACAGCTGTGATCCCACCTCCTCCAGGTTGTCGTTGTTGGCTTTTGCAAGAGCCGAGGTGTTACTGGCCATGACCTGCAGGTTTTCCACCTTATTACGAAGCCACTCGGTATCAGAATGCGCCTGCCGGGCCTTCTGCTCTAGGCTCTGAAAGTCATTGCGCATTTTCTGGATGGCTTGGCTGGTGTCATCCACTGAGCGCTGCAGAACGGCGATGAGGCCTCTCTGCTGGGCCTGTGTGAAGTTGAGGCTGCTGATGCTGAGCAACGCCTGGTCTTGAAGTTTCACCTGCTGCTGGAGTTCTCTCTGCAGCCGGGCTGTGTCGTCCTGCAGACCCCCAATGGTGCCGCCATAAGACTGCAGGGTGCCATTTACAGAGTGCAAAGTGGCTGTGTTGCTATCCAGCAGTCCCTGAATGGAGCCCTGGCTTTTCTGAATGTCTGAGCCAATGTTCTGCAGCTGACTCAGCTTAACTTGATCGCTGTGGATGCGTTCCTCCACCGCAGACAGCTGCCTCTGGAGAGTCCAGATGTTGTTCTTAAATGCCTGGATCTCTGTGGTGGTATTCTCTGAATTCTCCCCTGCTTGATCATCTGATGACGGAGATTTGTATGTTAAATACCAAAAATGTTTCAGGCCCTCACTGTAGCTTTTACTTCAATTTAAACCCAGATACTTACCAAGCTTTTTCAAATCAGTCTCAACAGCTATTATCTTTCCTCCATAGTTTGCAATACCTTCAGACACACTGTCAACTCTTTGCACCACTGGAAGAAAAACAGGACAGGTAGGACAAAGGTTAGTGTCATAGTCTCATCACAGGCTCTGTCCTTTATTAACAGACCAGAATTGCCTGCAACCACAGACATCATATATAAAAGGGATCAGAAAGGAAACCACTGTCAGATACTATAAGAGATGTGTCTACATGTCTTGTAGGCATGTAATAATGCTGGACTCGATTAATGTAATCTCTTGGGATTGGACAGATTTAGAGTGTGACAGAAGGAAGCGAGACATAGAATAAGCAGAATTTGGAGTTGGACAGGAATTAAATTTCGGGTGAGATAAAGAGAAAAAGGCGGGCCTTGTAAAAGAGACAGGAGGAGGGAGGAAGAAACATTAATTTAGCAAAGATGAAGTGGGTGGTCAATGACAGACATAGAGGTTGGAGGTTCATGGGGAGACACTGGCGAAGGCCCTAGGGAACAGGAAGTGACCTGGGGGGGGGTCTTCAGTAAACAGGCGGATCAAAGACAGCCCGGAGTAGACAGACGCTGCGGCAGGGAGGCTCTTCACGCCCCCACAGGCGACACCAGCGTTCATTTCCTCTGGAATGTGTCTGGGATTCCAGGGAATCAGCCCACTTCTACCACCAGCTTCGCCAGGGGGACACATCCTCTAACTGGGAACTTAATGGGCTCCTCTGCTGGGAAGCTGCACCCCAGCTGTTTGTTCCCAACAGTTAAGACAACAGTCCAGTCACAAAGCTTTCAAATCACCCAAAAGATAAGATGAGCTTCAAATCTATCCATCCTTCCAAATGAAGACGCAAGTAGAGCCTTTTATTTTTGACCAAATTAGCACTAATATGGGCCTTAATTACAGTTAGCCACTAGTTTATATCCCATCTATATTAAACTTATAACAAAACAAGACATTTTGGGGAATATGCTTATTTGCTGAGAGATAGATGAGAAGATTGTTACCTCTCTCTGTTGAAGCTAACTATGAAGCTACCACCAGCCTCTGGCAAGCTTAGCTTATCAAGACTGGAAACAAAGAGAAAGAGCTAGCCTGTCTCTGTCCAAAGTTAACAAAGCCAGCCTACCAGCACTTCTAAAGCTCATTGTTGCTGGTTAGCTCAGTTAGTAGCGCAGGTGCACAGAAGTTTATTCCTTAATGCAGAAGGTCCAGGGTTTGAGTCTGACCTGTGGTGGTTTACCTGCATGTCTTCCACCTCTCTCTCCATGTTTTCCACCCTTTTATGTCTGAGGTGTCAGGTGGAAATGCCCATAAAGAAATAATAAAAAAATATATGTAAAAGAAACCTGTCTACAGCTCATTAATTAACGCGTTATATCACAACAATTCCTTTAGGTTCAATACTTCAAAAGTAATAGAAATTATTCTTTAGTTCTAGACTGTAGAAAATGTATTTTACTGTTTGACAGGAAATGTTCCACACATCAAATGAAATGGGACAGATTTCCAGACACAGAACGTACAGTTCAGCATTGCAGAGTACAAGGACGTTCACAGACCAAACCATAGGCTACACCTAGGCCACATTGCTTCTTTCACTGACACTCACACGTGCCCTAACCAGGAAACTAAAACTAACACAAGTGGACTCCCAAACACAGACCTTTCTGGGCCTTTTCCACATGTTCTGTTCGTGAACTGGCCTTCTGGAAGTTTCATTGCATCATACTGTGGCAAAATGAACCATAAAACACACATGCAAAGAAGTTGAAATGGCAACAGGGCTACAGAGGAAAAGCATTATTTTGGCAGAAACCCTATAGCTTTATGTGTTATAAAAAATGAGCTGGTTTGTACCAAGTTTGAATTCTTTCCAGCTCTTGTGTGTGTGTGGTTCTTAAAACCGCCCGTGTTGTCTTGTAAAATCCAGCTTCCTCAAACAGATGAAGTCAGAAATAGTAAAAAAATAGTTAAGAAGCGACTGAATTGTAAAATCCATGCTTTGGTTAGTTTATATTTTAGCCACAGGGCAATCTTCAAACTCCATTTACAACTGAAAGTATAACTGTTAGGACAGAGGAGTTAGCATAAATGTTTGAAATTTACAAATGAAGTGGAACTGCATCTACACATATTACTAATACTACTGGTGGAAGTTGTACCTGCTGCCTGAAAGGTAGCCTGCAGGCAGTACTCAGGACTGGATAGCATTCCCAAACTCCTCTGCTGGGATTTTACTAACACTTGTTAGAATGTTAACTAATTACATGTTTGTTATTAACATAAAAAACATAAATTTATCTTTGTCAAAATCCTTATAATAGCCAGTGCTGCAGTACGTTTGTCTAAGGATATGGGTAGTAGGCTACATCCGAGAGACTCATTTAATGTGTTGACTGTGACTGCTGAAAGAAAAGTTCAATGAGAGATTGGACTGATTCACAGAAGCTGTTAGACCAGAAGCTGGACAGAAATTGAAGTCAGGGCTTCTTTAGGCAACCTGAAAAAGTGTGGGACCACAAGGAGAAAAAAACGAATGTCTCTCAGTGAGGTACTGTGTGCTTAAATCTTGTTTTTCCTTTTGTGATAAAAACCATTCAACTGTTTGACTGTCTAATGCTAAAGCATGGCGTAATAGTAACAAAAGCAGAGAAGAGTCACAAAGTCAGAAACTGACTCAGTAACTTAAACAGCAACTAAAGTTTGCTAATATACGCCTCTATAAGCTACTGGTCATACCAGACCAAGGCAGGTTTAAGAATAAAAGGACACTGACACAGGAAGTGAAGTAAAATGCACAGGTTATGCCCTCCTCTAGTCTCTTTTTTTTTTTCTTTAGAGAAAACTAATGGGATTTAAATCCTCCAGAGTCCAAAGAATGACCTCATCCTGCTTTTGGTCGTGTCAATCAAGATAACAGGCTGTAGGAGACAGAGGACAATGAATCCAGGCCAAACCTCTAAGGTTAAATTGCATCAAAACAAAAGAGTCACATAGAGGACATTTCTGTGGGTCTGTGATAGAGGACAGAGAGAAGCACACATGTTAAGTGCATAGAGCACTCTGGGTCTCACTACATAACCATCTGGAGCTAGGAGTGTGTTTAGCCTGAGCTGTGGTTCCCTTGACAGAGCACTGCTCCAGTGCCAGTAAAAACCCAATTTTAGTGGGTTCTGCTGGAGTTGCTCTGAGTTCACTGACTGCTCATCTGGGATCAATTAAGCATGCATGAAAACATGCACTATGGAACAAGTAGGGCTAACTGAGCTCAGAGAGTGAGGGCACATCATTGTTTTAGCACTCAAGACACACAGATAACACCTGAACATGTTAACTTTAACAAACCTTAACCTTAACATAAGGAGGGGACATACGCAGTCGCATATTGGAGCACAATAATAGCAGGAACATGCAGAGTTCAATTCTTTGAAAGACCGTTTCCCGACCTGGAAGAAATATAAAAAAGCCAACCAGGACGTTCAGCTCCACAAAGCCTGAAGGTCCCCGGAGGAGAGAGCTTTGGAGGTGTTCGTAAAATAAACTGAGAGAAGGTTGTGCAGTGGAGACAGAAAGCACAGAGAGAGGGGTCAGGGTTGAAACTTAAAGGGCTTGTGCACTGAAATGACAACTAAATATGCATTTTTTTTGTCTCCACCTCAATACAATAACATTGAATGAAAATCAGTATCTCAGTTAAAGGATGTTATGAACAGTTTTTATTGGCTCTACTTTCTACTGAGTAAATAGTCCATATAAAAATAGTTGACAGTGAGGTCTGTGGAAAGATGCTGTTGAATTCAATAAATTAAAATTTAACTCCATTGTATTGATCCAGTAGCTGCAACCGATAGATAGACAGATATCTCAAAACCTGAACAAATACTACCAAAACTATGCTCTCTGCATACCACTCCCATTCAAAGAACTGTTAAACATTTGGGGAAAAACAATTTGGTTTTTTGCCAAGAGGTCGATGACAAGATTGAAACCACTCTCATGGCTGTAAGCTAAATACAAACCCACAGCCAGTTAGCTTAGCTTAGCATAAAGACTGGAAACAGTGAGAAACAGGAAGAAACAGCCAGCCAAAGGTAACAACATCTGCATAACACCACCTCTAAAGTTCACTGGTGCTGGTAGGTGAATCTTGTTACCTTTAGACAGAGCCAGGCCAACTGATTCCCTCTGATTCCAGTATTTGTGCTAAGCTAAGCTAACCAGCTGCTGGTTGTAGCTTAATATTTAACATACTAGATAAACCACATGTGAGTAGTGTCTCCCAAAATGTGGAACCGTTTCTTTAAGTAAGATTGTTCTTACTTAGTTTTTTGGGTGAACTGACCCAGTATATGTTTGTATGAGTGATTTCAGAGAGAAAGACTGCAGCTTTTTTGTTATAGGTGTGGTGGTCCTCATATTTTCCATTACTGACCTATTGCCTTTCAATAATGAAAAGTAAACTTCGCCAAAGAAGATTCATGTCATTCTTTGGCACGCAGAAGGCCACTCTGGTAATGATGACCTATTTCACACCTACACACACACACCTAAGCACACACACCTACACACCTACACACCTACACACACACACACACACACAAACAAACACAAGCTCTCAGTGTATCAAACAGAAACGCTCTTATTTCTTGGGAGCATAAAAAAGAAAAAAAAAAAAAAAGATTGGTTT
>NC_045754.1:9908733-9916875 GCF_008692095.1 Etheostoma spectabile | reverse complement strand
TCTCTCGGCGCACTGTAAGCAAATCATTACAACATTTTCGGGAAAAAATTGTATCAACAAAGTGATGTTTAAAAATGTTTGGCATCCTATAATTGTACCCGTCAGTTCACAGTGATGGAAGAGAGTGTAGAGTGTACTTCACTGGGCCGTCTTACCTTTATATCCAAGCACAGCAACAGCGATGGTGAGGAGAGTACACAGCACATAGAGCAGAGCTATGGAGGTCTTCAGAGCCCATTCATTCTTACACTTAGTGCACTGGGTGCCCTCCTGGATCCCTGTGTAAAAAGAAAGACCGCATGATCCAATACATTTTTTTTTTTCTGGAACAGAGGGGTCTAAAAGAGGACATGTTGGGTAGAGTTTGGTGTTAGCTCGGGACTCTCCATGTCCATGAGTCCCACATCTGGATAAACAGCCCTGGAGTCTACATTTAAGAGTCTAGCATTACCCTTAGGGCCCGGGTGGTAAAGGGGCAGGGGACACAAAAACAGCCCCCCCCTCACTGATTTGTTTACACTCAGCAACATGCTTATTTTCCTTCACTCAGCCTTTCCTCAGCAAACTTCCTCTTTTTCAGTTGATGTCTGTTTTGCATGCACAAAGATTCAGACTTCATGAGTTTTACACAAGCAGCACTGAAAGTAGACCATGCAAGCTAAAGATTAAACATTAAATGCTGCCTTTGTGTGAATCTGCACTTTTCCAGGGGCCTGTTGCACGAAAGTAGAATAAAGATATCCAGGATAAGTGAAAAAAAGCGCAGCTTGACTTAGGTGATCTGCTCATCCTGGTTAATCGGTTGCACGTTTGCCGAGCCAGGATGAACAGGTGGAGCTATGTCGAGCCGGGTGAGAAGCCAGGATAATGCACGTTCACGGCTTTCTCAAATAGACCACGATCGATCACAGATTTACTGATGCAGAGATGAGAAGACGCATGCGCCAAATGTTTCACCATTGCAGCATCTTCTAATGGAAATAACGAGGAGGGGAAGAATATGGAAAAAGGGAAATACGGCTCTTATCAAACGGAGAAAAAAAGCCCAACATAGCGGACCCGACTGAATGTGTGGGGGTTTAAAAATATCTACTTTGCCTCAAAAGTGAGCAGAGGGAACTAATGTTCCTCGGGAAATGGACCCTACGGACTTTAGGCTTAATTTCAAACCCTTACTCACAACGTGAGAACATGTTTTACAACCATGCACAAATGTCTATAAGCTATATCTAATTCTTTGTACAATTAATGTTCATACAGAACAATCAGAAAGGGACAACAACTAGAAAAAAAGTAAATGACTTCAATACACGCTGTGAGCATATATGTAAAACAATATTCATGTTTTTTTATTCTTCTGACAAGTGACCGCACCAAAATAAAAAGGTTAAGAAGCATTGTGGTGTTCCCAGTGTGAGGAATGATAACTCCACTACATACGTGCTGTATATAGACCACGTTATTATACCGGTGATGTGAGACTTATTAGGAAGGTTATGAAACCAATGTAAGCTATAATAGAAAACATTGGGCCCACTTATTAAGGAGTAACACAAACTACCCTTCATTAGAGAAGGACAAGCAACAAGAAAATGAAATCATGAATGTATTGGTCTCTGACCAGTCTGCCATTATTATCATCTGGGAATATCGCTACATTAATATCGTCACACTTAATCTCCGGAGCACGTCCTGTATAAACCTGAAGCTGAGACCACGGACGCTGCGCTGCTCATCTCTACTTTTACAGAGAGAGTGGACGCTGACGCGACTCGCAAGTCTGCTGGCAGGCAATAGCCACCGGGCACCGGGCACCGGCCACCGGGCAGCGGCCGCACGCCAGGCAGCCTCGACACAGTACCGTCCCACCGGGAAAAGTCCCACTCCGCATCAGGGTGCCAGTGCAACCATTTCTAACATCTAAACAGCTGGTAGTAGGGTTTAAATCAAACTCGCGAAAACAAAAGAGACAAGTAGGCCAATGCATGTTAATAAAAATGAAGCAGAACACATGCAGAAGACAACGCAATAACTGTTAAACACGTTTATTTCGGATCAGACGGCAGCTGATTTGACACATGAGACTCCAGGATTAATCTTAGCCTGGCTGTTAGCCTGCTCTGGACCAGGCTAGCCGCAAAGAATAAATCTCCATGGTTACTTGGCTGGGCTTGATTCAATCTGGTTTCGTGCAACCGAGTCCAAGCTAAATTCATCCAGGATAACTTGAATATCCCGGCTTAATCCCTTATCCTAGTTTCGTGCAACAGGCCCCAGTTCTCTTCCTGCAGCTTAAGTTGACTTTGGAGTCAAACTAAAAGGGCCTTAGCCGGTGGAGACACTTGTGAAATATTTCTTTCCGAGGATGTATTTCATGACAGATGAGTGGCGAGATCCACAGCGCTGACGGGAACACCGCGCTGCTGCGTTTTATTTTCAATTCAGGAAGTGTGTGGAAAGCTTGGGAGGGGGGGGGGGTAAACCAGAAACCAGTAAAGAGCCAGGACAATTTAGCGCCAAACATTTCACCACACATCTAGCTTTATACATAAGGTAATACTTCATTAAATTAAACATGCAGCGTTGATTGGCATGTCAGTGGTCTCGATGGGAGTTTAGATGCCAAAGTTAACAACTTGATTCGTTCTTATGAGTGTTAAGGGATTGTTAATGATCACCGAGTGTTAGACCTCAGTTAAACACCAAGTCCAACTGGAAGGGAGGCCTCCTCAGCGTCCGGCCAACCTGCGAGAACACGAGATTTACGGTAAAGGCGTGGGCAAGTTTTAAATGTAATCCTTCCATTGTTTTGATTCCAACTCAAATGACATCACCACCAAAATAGAGACCTACTTTACTTCATCTGCCCAAATAGTAGGTTACTGGAGGTACAAATGAAGAAATTGCAGTACAGAAATAAATTTAAAAAAATCACCATTACATATAATTTGTCAAACAGAGTTCTAAGGAATCAGTATTTAGATGCTTTTGTTATTTATGTTGATTACTATCGGCCAATATATGGTCATTTGATAGTGAATATCAAAATTTTGATTACAGCAGCTTCAAACTTAGGAAAGGGTTTTAATCTAATGCTTCCACAGGTTAGACTCTTTGGAAACACAGATGGAACCAGTGCCTCTCAGGCCAAATACTTTCTCCAATTCTTTATTTTTTTTGCCTGAAGCCGCACTAAAAAATGTCTAAATAAATCTTAGAGCATGACATCTTTTCATAAACTATATCCACTATTCATGACGTGTGGCCTTTCTTGCCAAGATCTTCACATTCGCAAGGCAAGAATTACGTTGGACCAACAAAATGTTAACAAAGGAAAGGAAATGAGAGTCAGGAGGAAAATATCTTTGTGGTGTGTTGTTGTCTGCTTATGTATTGTACCACACACACCTGAGAGTGAACTTAGCTTTTAGAGCCCTTAAACATGGCTGATGCTCATGTCTTAATCAGGTAAACAGCCTCACCGGGCTCCCTAAAATGTATTACCAAGTGTGTATACCTAAAACACATTTGTCTCAGCTCCAGCTCTGGGTGTGTGCAGCCAGTTACTAAGCACACAGCGGCTAACACAGCTGTGTATGAGGAGTCACCAAAGTCTTCCCTCGCCACCGGTTTAACTATAAGCAGAGAAATGCACTCTGGGAACACAGCCACAATAAACTGTTGCATTTCTGAATAATTCATGACTCCTGACATGTTTGAAGCGTCAGCCCATGCATGCTTCCACAAAAAAGCAAGCATATCTGTTCATCAGTCCACAGTAATCAAAGCGCTGCTGCTCAAATTTGCTGTTCCAATCCAAACAGGCTGACAGTGTTTACAAAACTGCTGTACTGAAATGATACCAAAACACTTTGAAAGGGAATAAACAGGCAAAAGGCTTTTCCATTTCAATGTGCATTGACTGGTGATCTTCCGATGCTCAGTGGAGGACACCTGGCATAACACAAAACACATGGCCAACAACACAACAACAGAGAGAAAGAGAGATTTGAGTTTTGCAGTTCCTCTATGAGCAAACAGACATCAGATGGAGCAGCTGTAATCTCTTCAACCCCCGAGTGTCGACACACCAGTGGGCTGTCTTTATCAAGGGGTTGCGACCTGCTTGCTGTTCATTTCCCAGTGGGTCACTTCCTGGATGAGCAGGACAAATAAGGAGACAAGACAGATGCTGGACTGGAATGCTGAGTGAGGCTTTAGGATAATATTGGTGTGTTCTTGGTTTTACATATGTGCCAATCATTTGTGTTCCCTATCTCTGTTGTTCCTTGTGATGTCTCTAAATACATGTAGAGCATCAGCATAAAGAACATATCAGGGCTTGTTTGCCATACATTTATTGTTCGCAAGCAACTTCAATTTCAAAATAGATTTTAACTGGCTGGGGGTGAGTGGGTTAATATCAGTGGCTACATTATGCGGGCGGGGAATGCAAAATGTTCAACACTAATTAAAGCTCAATTGAATATGGATTGTTGATATTGATATCTGGGAGTTTACAAACTCCAATAACATCTGTTGACAGTAAAAAAACAAACATAAACACTGAACAGACTAAACAATCTAGGTAAGGATACCGCAGTTATCGTTTTTTTAAAGAATTGCGACTGAGATACATAGTGAAAGTCAACAGTTACACGCCCTCAAACTAAATGTCTTGTTACTCATCAGCCAACACATATACCAATAAATCATGTCTGCAATAAGCAGATATTGTCCGATAATGCAATAGGCCGATCAGTATAGCTCTACTACTAATCAAACAATCTGAGTTTCAGTACTGAAACTCAGGTATTTTCACCTCACTTTACTTTGAGTGGCGTAAATGTTTTCTACAAACGTGTCTTTTTATTTTGTGTTTACAGCCCTACATGCACTTTAAAACTGTTTGATCAAAGAAAGTTTGAAAAAAAATATGAATCATTTCAAACATATGACGCCAGCTTTCTGTAATTGAAAAGTCTGGAAACATTTTGGTCAGTACCAAAAACGTATTAAGGTTTAATAACTAGCATTAGTTAGTTATGCTAGATTCTGCCACATACCTACAGGGGGAGAGATAAAAGGCATCAAGGTTTTACGGTTATACTGGGCTAAATTAGGTTGAAAAGTAACTGTTTAGTTTACTGGTTTCAACAGCATTTAAATGACATTTCAATGAGAAGCAGGTCCTAATTACACATTTAAAGCTAATCACTGAAGTCCTGTTAAACCAATGTTTATATGGAAGTATAGACATCTATAAAGCTCACTTTTTCACCAAATTTAGCTCAGTTTGTACTCGGTCTATTTTAGCCTGCAAATAACCACAGCCATGCTTACATGGGATGTGGCTTTGTAAACTATATTCTCGCATTCGTGTCCTCTTACTCGGGCTGTTTTTGTTTAATATGATTTGATTGCAGATTGCATTAAGAAATTAAAAAAACCTCAATCCGAAATATTATGCATTACTAAAGTGTTATAGGGGACTGCACAATAGACATAAAAAAATCAAGTTTTGACTCCATATAAACACAATCAGAAAAATACACCTAGGGTATGGCATGTTTACATGACAAATGGCCAGATGGATATTAGACAGCCAGGAAAAACATCTTTCACACATTCTCAAATATCTGTTACACTAACACAACCCAGATGCACAAATACTCACACACGGATAAAATATCTTGACGTTTGTTGCACGTGAAGTTTGGCTACGTGTGGAGTTATGTGATCAAGTTAAAGAAGAAGCTTCTAGTGTGACACACCTTTTATTAAATATTCACAATTAGGAAGAAGAGAACTTGCAATGGACTGTGGAAAAACAAGTGAACACCGACCTCCTTGTTCACAGTTTAACATCAGAGCCTCGGTTTCCTTTAGTTTGGCTGCTCGTCATTAAATCGGACTCTGATTCGTCATCTTTCCCTTCGCCTGCGCAGTCGGACACAGTCGGATTTGACCGACCACGACCACAAAAATAACCATCGTCCAGGATACTCAGACCACAAGCTGACAACAACCCTTTTACTGCTCACAGCAAAACAAAACTGATGCTCCAATGACAAAGAGAACAAACACAACAACATCAATACACCAGCGGGTTTTCAAATGTGAACGTCTTTGTGTGTAGGCAGATAAAGTCACCCATTGTTCCTGCAAAACCTTTATGTTGTAAATACTATCCAGACAGTGTCCACCTTAGTGGTAATTAAGTGTCTTCGAGCCTGTGCCTTTCACCAGTCTCCTTTCCTGAAACAAGGGATTACCCAAACATCATCGTCATTTACCCCAGAAATACCAAAGTAATTTCCACAGCAAAGCATGGCCGGTGCGTGGGCCCCGCTCATTAAAAGACAATGTTTATTTACTGTAAATAGCAGAAGGGACGCTATAGTAACGGATGAGAACACAAAGCTGTGAGCTGAGGTCACAAAAACTGTGATTTGGATCCCTGCCTTGCCTAACAAACACTCAGCCCCTTTCCAGGAACAAAAGTGCACATTATTCCAAGAGGGCAATTAGTAGATTATACCTGGCACCAAAGACAAACAGAGGAGTTCAAGACAAACTACAGCAGTGGAAGAAGTCCTCTAAGTCTTGAACTAAGGCAAAGCATATCAGAATGGAATAATACTCTGTTACAAGTAAAGATTCTGTATTTAAAATGATACAATGCGATACAAAAAACTTGATATCCTCAATTTTTACTATTTGGATATTGGTAGAAAGAAAGAAAGAAAGAAAGAAAGAAAGAAAGAAAGAAAGGACAGAGGAACATTTGAGAGAAAGAAGGAAATGGATATAAGAGAGAAAAACGGACAGAAAACTGAATGTAGAGGGACAGAAAGAACAAGTCATCCAAATTAAACAACAAAATATGTCCATGCTCTCCAGAATTACATGCAAATGCTTTCTGATATTCACGACCATTGAAAGGACACCGTTTTAAAAGTAAAGCCATTTTATGATATGACAACCTTATGGTTACATTTTGCTTTCTTTTAGGCACAAAAACAACTTAGGTTTAGGGAAAGGGTAGGTTAGGGAAGCTTAGTCGTCATGGATACAATTAGAGCTGGCCAATATATTGATATTATATCAATATCGTGATATGAGACTAGATATCGTCTTAGATTTAGGATATTGTAATATCGTAAAGTGTTGTCTTTTCCTGCATTTAAATGCTGAATTAAAGTAAAGTTGTGTCATTTCCTGAACTTCCCAGACAATTGTAACTGTATTATTTGCCTTTACCCACTTACATCCACATTACTGATTATTATTTATGAAAAATCTCATTGTGTAAATATTTTGTGAAATCACCATTAGTCAATACTAAATATTGTTGCGGTATCAATATCGGGGTTATTTTGGTAAAACTGATTGTGATATTTGATTTTCTCCATATCGCCCAGCCCTAGATACAATACAAATCGTAAAAAGGCCTCCTGTGTTAAAGTTTTCCACCAGATAAAACGGAGAAGTAAAAAGCGCAATATTTTTCAACTGAAAACAGAAATTTTGAGACGGTGGTGCCCACTAGTGGAAGTATCTAAACATTCCCATCATCCCACAGATTCAAGCGAAATTGAGATAAATGGACGCAAAGTGACACAAATGTCTCCAGTTTTCACCGCAATCGTCTAATTTCTTTGCAGACAAAAACGATGCCCTCTGAATCATTTCAAAAATACTTCAATCACACAAACATTCTACACATGGCTTAAAGTGCCTTGAAATGGCACTCAAGTCCAGAACGGGATTAAATGCATCTTCCATTCCATTACAAAGTGGACAGCTGTTATCTACCAACAGTACAAACAGATTGGGAAATGTCTTTTTGTTTTACTGATTGCCAAAACTGTAATTGTTTGTTTCCAATTGTTTTCTTGCAGTCATCCTTTATGCCATATGTCCTTCATTACTCAAGCAGAATTCTTTTTTTTCAGTTTTACAAGATCTCTGATACACTGTAATCTTAGCCAAGATGTTTTACAGTCAGGAGGGAGATGATGGCTCAATGAATGAGTCATACACCGCTCAGCTTTCTCAATGACATGGTGAACAGGCCTGCACTAAATCATGTGCTGCAATGGTGTGTGTGAGTGTGTGTGTGTGTGTGTGTGTGTGTGT
>NC_045754.1:9900362-9908723 GCF_008692095.1 Etheostoma spectabile | reverse complement strand
TGTGTGTGTGTGTGTGTGTGTGTGTGTGTGTGTGTACTGGTGCATAACTCTCAGTGTTGGTAGACATAAATCAGTGACTTTGAGACATGATTTTAAAGAAATAGTCCCCGTTTGGATCTTTTCACACTTCCATTACTTGCGATCTGAGGTGTTTTGTGACGTTTCAATGCACCTCCTTGGTGTACCTAATTTCGGTATTTCGACATTTATCTCAATTGGTCATTTCTTACTTTCAAATATTGGAGGAAGCATCAGAACTAAACTTGTTGTGTTCAACTTTGTAGCCATACAGAAGGAGATAAAGAAGACTTTCCGGAAGAGAAAATGGGATTTGGATTTCTTTATCCATAACTCTAGAAACACAAAACAGAGAAATGGACATAAAAATGACAATAAAATCCCTAGCTGTTGTAATTAAAGGAACATGTGAAGAGAGTACACGCTGAACACGATCTACGGCCAATGCAGAAAGTTCTCTCTCAGCGGAGGTCCTGGCTTCATGGTTACCTCGCCTAATAACTGAATGTTTAACAGCCTGCAGAATATACCACGTCCTGCAGCATGCCCACTGCGCTCCCTTCAAGACCGAACCTGCCAATGACGCAATCAGAGGAAGTGCAGAATTAGGGCCAAAGGGTTCTGAGTTCATGGGATGGCTTTGGGGCCTTGCAGGAAACTGGCACCATCTCGGCTCCATGTGTGGCCGGATTCAGGCTCCATCTCGTTTATTTCATATGATGGAAACCACACGCCTCCATCACATAAGACAGGCGGGGATGATGCTCGAGGCTAAAAGTTAATGAAGGAGGAACGAGTGGAGGAATGATGACAGGCAGGACAAGGCCAATGCTCAGTCGCAAAAGAATGAATTCAGAGGAAAAAAACGAAATGTGAGAAAACAAGAGGGAGAGGGGAAAAAAGGCAAATCATTTAAAGATTTGAGAGATGGAGAGAAAGCAATGACGGATGGACTGTAAAAGCCTGTAACCCCTGTCACATCGTCCACAGAGAGCCAGCAACCACTCAGGGACTGTGACATGGGCCAGATCATCTATGTAAAAATGGGAAGGAGGGAAAAAAATGAATATTTCTGACACAGCTTTGTATCACATCCAACAACAAGCATTGTCAAAATATGAGGCAACCAAGACAGCAGCATCCAGCAGCTCAGGCTCCAACTGTCTGCCGCCTCGCTTCGGGGGGTTGATTGAGGCAAAACTTTTATTTTCTACACAAAGATCAAATTCGTCTTTCAGATCCAATGACAGGTTTATGAGTTTCCATTAGACACAATTAAAAAAAGCAAAGAGAGAAAATGTGGGTTTCTGTACATTGTATTTTGGCTTACTAAGTGCAAACATACTTATATCTGCCGGTCTCCACTGAATGTGCAAGTTGGAATGATTGCAAAGAACATTGGTAGTTGTTACCTTTCTTGAAACAGAAAGTGTTCTGTCTGCTCAGCAACAGACACAGAGAGCATGGCCAAACTGCCCACTCCTCATGCTACCAGAATGACATCTCACCGACTGATAGTAAAGGTAAAGAAACAAACCTTTCCAAAATGGTTTTCAGATGAGCGGAGGTCAGACAGGCACGCAGCCCGCAGGAGCATTGCCCCGCCCTGCAGCCATGCCCCCTCCCATGAGTCCGGAGGCCCCGCTCGGCTCTGCACAGACTCAGCGCTCGCTGCAGTTACACAAACAGGTCGTATTTCCAGAAAACTACATCAACAATGAGAGATGGGGAGCCAGAATGGACTTACTCAGTTTAGGGATTTGGGGCCCAACGGAGTGACTTGGGCTTTGGTTACAAAGCAAAACATCAGAGCTTAAGCACCCCAAAACGTTGCAGCTCTCTAGTAACAGTTAGTTGTGTGTGTGTGTGGCCCACTGTTTAATAACCCTCACATTAGCATCCAGTATTTGATAGTCTGCCTACGCTCAACTTTGAAGGAAACACGACACCATCAGCAAAAAGCAGTCAGTTCAAAGAGAGAATGAAGGAAGAAAAGAAATGCTTTATCTAATGAAAGACATGATTCAATGGCTGTTTGTCTTCAGTCATCGGCCATTTAACTGGACGACAAAATTACAAAGTGCAGCACTTCACAATATAACCATACAGTATTGGAATCTTTCCTTTTTTTCCAAACAATGTTGCACCACAAGAAGTCTCTTTCATTCAGCCTTTTCAATATTGAAGTCGACTCTCAGCTACAAGGATCTGGATCCAAGTTTCGGTTTCTGAAACCACATCTGATCGATGTCTAGAGATCTCCCGCTGGTTGCTTCAGGAGCCAGTGAAAATGTGAAAACCACCACAAAGACCCCCAGTGCCGAAGGAGCACTGGCAAGTACTTCAAAGAAAAACAAACAGCTGAATGTCGCAACTCAGAGAAAACCAGAAATATAATGAATAATGTCACATTATCCCTTTGATAGGAAGCTGGGAAGAACAAACCAAGAAAAAAAAAAGTGTTTAAGGCAATAAAACCTACCATTTTCTGATTTACAAAACTTTTTATTTAGTTGCTAGTACAGCCTAAACAGCATCCTGGTTACATGCAAAATGACAACACATATTAGGGTTGAGGTCATTCCCTTTAAAGAGGGGATTTAGGCTTCAGAGCTGCCACTACCACAGTTGAGTGCTAATGCAAAATTATCTAAACATGCAGAACCGATATGGGCCACTAGAAGCATGTTCTAAAATAACCCAGATTGTAGTAAAATTACCAAGAAAACCCTCTCATTTTTCAGTTGTTGTAACAGTCTACTGTTACGCTTCATGTCCTACTAAAACACTGCCTGAAATGTAAATGTACTGAACTACAGTTCCTGTTCTGGTGCCAGACATTGCCAGGTAGACTTTCAAGACCTGTGCAGATTTTTAGGATACTTGACAGAAAGCCGGTTGGGTTAAAATCTCAATGGGACAGTTCTTTTACAGGCCATGCTCTCATCAGCCAAACACATCACCATGTTGGCCACATCCACCGCTCACTCCGCCATACCGACGGAGGACAAGTCTATACCGAAGCACCTCTTGTGTTCTCTGAATGTGTTTCTTTAACTGTGGACCGACATTTTCTTCCCAACCCGGTGGTTTCTGCTCTGGTGTTGCTTGTGGGTATTGATATAACATTATGGTCATTGTGGAGAAAAGCCGCTCTGTGATTTAGGGTTGCTTGTAATAAGAAGCTCTATCATTTAACAGTGGCTTTGAGAGAACATGGAGGGCTGTAAAATATGAATATTGTGACTGTGTGTTGTTAGAAGGTTAGACCGCCTAAAGCCCAGTTCGGACCAAAGATTCAAAGACCATTTTAGAACGTCAAAGGGAAAAGTTTTAGCGCTCTAAGCTTGACTCAAACCAGCTCATGGCCTCGCTGCAACTTGGCTGTTTAAGTCGCAGAGGCTGGTTTTAGACACGCTGCAGACCGGCTCGATGCGAGAAGTTGCAAATTTTGAACTCGTATTGTCTTTGGTTTAAACTGAGCTTTTAAAGAGGCTTTTAATTAATTCAATTACAGATGAAAATGTGTGCAAATTTGAAAAGTATGGTTATATAATCTAGACTCCTATTTCTTAAAGTGTACAAGTAGTTTTTAAAATATATATCTTTTGAGCAAAAAATGCACTGCTCAGAAAGTTGAAAATTCTGAATGGAAACCTAAAAGATATGATCACTTGTATGAATTGCTCAGAACAATAATTCATATCCAAGGGTGAGCACAAACCACAAGCAGAAGGTTCAATTACAAAATGATACACTTTTCCTCCAAAGTCAGCAAGACAAAATACAAAAACAAGTCTAAAAACCGACGGGATGCTCTCTGAGGTAGGTAACAATGGAAATGCCTTCTGTTAGGCAGCATCACGGGTGCTGGAGTTCCTTCTGGGTGGCCCGCCACATCTGCGGTGGGATGCGGGGGTGTGGTCTGTCAGTCTTAATGACAACACGCCAGCCTGGTCAGGAAGAAGAGGAAGTTTTTGTGCCAAAATCTATCCAGACACACACACTCCAGACATGAGGATGGCACGCTCTTCTACCTCAGAGCAGCCTGAAGTCAAGATGAAGCATCAAGGAGCTGTCTGACATCTGGGTCGTGAATCACACCACTTACTGAAAGCAGTAATCAACACCAGACAATGGCTTTAAATTACTCTACACAAACAGTTGTGTTTAGGGTAATCTAGAGGAAGTGCTGGAAAGGGAAACTGATTCTGGAAGAATCTGTGCTGCACAGGACTCATCAGGGACCAAAGACTTGATTTTGTTACTCCAAACAACAAAAACATTGTTTTATCAAACTACTGTGTGCTCTGACGTGTAACACAAAACTGTTCATCAAGCATTCTTTCATCCTGTTCTTCACTCTAAACAAAACTAAATTAAATACGCATACTCAAATAAAGTTAGAGGATTCACTTTTTTGGCAATTTGACAGTGAAAACTACACACAAGACCTCTACAACAAAAGATGCATCAAAAAAAGCTGGCTGCATCATAACAGACCCCACGCACAAACGGTTGATCCCCAGCATCCGGGCCAACACCACCAGAATGCCAAACTCAGCAGATTACAAATGACCTACTTTATGCGTGCAGACAAACGCACTTTGGGTTAAAATTTTACATCCTAACCATTGTCTTTTACTAGCCTACTGCTTTGCAAGAAATAAAATTGCTTCTATTCCTTTTAACATACATATTGTAATACGGCCCTGTATTTTGTACTTTTCTTTACATGCCTGTAAGGAGAGCTAATGCCAATAAAAGCAGTGTCATAGCTGCCATACATGGGAAGTTGAAAACATATGGGGTCACGGAATACAGACCATAGAAATAAATTGGATAGAAAGGCTATTCCCATTCAAATCAACATAGCAGAATGGTCAGAGTGGGACCCGTTTGTAGGTGTACCATTGTCATAGCAACGTATAAACTTCTGACTTGCGATAAGCACGATGGTAAGCATAGCAGTGAAGGAAATGGAAAAAAAACAGATCCATTGACGTGGACGGAGTTATTCATTGTCAAAATGGCGCCAAAATGAATAGCAGTCAGTGGAATGCTAAAGGCGGGTGAGTGCCTGGTATAAAATCTGCTTCTATTCCTTTTAACATACTGTATGTCTATTGCAATAAGGCCCTGTAATTTATACTTTTCTTTACATGCCTGTAAGGAGAGGTAATGGCTTAAAATGGCACCACACGAGCTACGCTTTGTGGACGCTCGCTCACCCCCTTGGTGGTAAGTTGTGAAAGTGAGGTTTTGCAGTAATGGACAAACAAGCAGTGGAGTAGTTACATCACGTGGCAATGAGTCAGATTGTGGATGCTTCATCCACACAAAGCACAATGCTATCGCCAGATGAGGTGACAGGTTTATGCGGCTAATCTTCTGAAAGAGGTGGGGCACAGAGTCAGCAAGCTAACGTTAGCCAACTAAGAAGCCATTTGCTGGCTGGTTGGCAGGGTTGCTGGCTGGCTGGCTTGTTCCGCCGTGCTTTCATGCTGCATTGGTTCCAAAGAATGAGCCAAACAGCGGGCTGGGTCTAACGGTCTGCTGACAGTCCCTGTCAGTGTCCCTCTTCCTCACTCGTCACACAATTTATGGGCCCACTGACGTGTGTTGTCACCCTGACAACTACTGTAACAACAATAGCCATTTTGTCAAATAACCTCTGAAAATGTTCTAAACCTTTTATTTTTATGATACAAACTATTGTGAATGTGGGCTCTATAACACAAACTCTGAGCGTACTCTCAGAGTACTTTTGACTCAAAGTGGAGCACCAACATATTCTGGCGTATGTGAAGAACAGAAATACACTTTATCTGATCCCTTTTTAATTTGCTTAACCATATGCATGCATGGCAAAAATTGTGAAGAGCTCTGCAAGGTGCCAGAAAATGAATTTAGTGAATTCCCTCTGTCTGCAGTCTTTGCCACACATGGAAAATGTGATAGTCATTATGAGTCTGACAGAGTTTTGGAGCAGCCCCTCACTGTTCCTCTCTGCTTCAACTCCCTTTTTCAAACCAGGAAGCTGTAAGTTGATCTTGGCACCATTCACAGTCATTTTACCCCCTTTCATTAACATTTTGGACTGTGAAAAACAAAATGTAGGAGTTTTATTACTTATACTAAAAGAGAGGGAGCTAGAATCCCCAAATTTATTGTTTAAAAGTCCCTCTGTGTTCTGCTGCCGGAGGTGTTTGTTGAAACAAGAGACTCACATATAAAAGTTATCCGTATTATAAGAGTGTGATGTTGTGTTTGTAAGGCTGAACACAGTAATGTACTACAGTACTTGTACTTTACCTTACTGCTACTTTCCACTTCTACATATAAATAATACTACTTTACTGGACTATATATTTAATAACTTAAGTTACTTTTCAGATTTTGATAAATACAATGTAAAATAAACTAAGTATGATGTATTATCAATAAAGTTAAGACTTTGATTCCTTATTGAAATTCACAAGCTTCCTGGCAGTAAGCGCACGCGCACGCACACACACGCATGCACACGCACACGCACAACAAATGTAAGATCTATTGGAGAAGCATGTTCCCTGCTGGACAAAGAACAGCAGCTCGCCAAATGGAACCAAGCCTTTTCCCGGGACGCATTAAAGGAACGCAGGTGTCTTGGAGCGCCTTCTCTGCGGTCTGCAATTCTTTTATTTAATTACCAAATCAATGACTCATACCCCCTGTTGAAACACCCCCTCTAAGGGTCTTAAATAGAGGCCTTACTCCAGAAACCCTCCCCTGACATCTGTATGTGGGTCACCTCAAGGACACCGGGATTATTATGGTGTGTGAGAGCTGGAGGGGGACTTGGCTGCTTCTCCTCACTCTAAAAGGTGAGTCAGAAAAGTTACTAACACTCGGATGATCACAGGCCAGGTTGAAAATAGGAGCTAACTACCTGCACATGTGATGCCTACTCTTCATATCTAGCGCCCAAAGTCATGTTTTATTCAGCCTAAAGAAAACATAGAGAGGGAGAGAGAGGAGGGGGTGGGAGGTTTGGACAAACGTTTACAGGATCCCTCTGAACTTACTGCGATGCTAAAATCATCTATTCTGCCGTAGTTTCTCTACATTGTCCAGTGTTGTAACATGTATTCAGATCATTTACTTATGTTGCGGTTCACTGATATTATATGTCAGTCAATTCTTTAATAACTTTCTAAAGCCAAGGTAAAACCTACATCATTTTTTGTTTTACCATAACAAATGATTGGGATAGTACCTGGTACCTGGTTTTTGGTACCACATTGGTGGGGGTTCCAAGCGAGCTGAGCTGATACGTAGTGGAAAACAAAAATAGAAAACTACAGGTACCAACCAAGTGATGGCAAAAGACTGCATTACAACCTGGGGGTGTCAAGTTGCATTATCAGTCCACGGTCTTTGGATCTTGACTAATATTAGGGACTAAAAGTCAGAATATCTGAGCCGTCGCTGCTTCAACTGAACACCAATGACTACCCACTGTTTCACCCAAGTCCAGACTGCAACGTCAAATTTGATTGTTGCTCGCAAATTACAGATAAATGTGCTAGAACAGCAGGGCTTTTGAATTCTCATGCATGGGTTGCAAGTACTCTATGGCATTTGTAACGATTACTGAAATGTGTTGCAAGGGCAAGTGATGTTGCAAATTTGATGAAATAGGCCCTTGCATTTAAAATTTTACTTTTTTGACAAATAAATATGTTGGTAGTCAAATTTATTATATCACGATACATCTCCTGAGATGCATCATGTCATTCTCAAATAGAAAATACCTGAATATATGTTAAAATTATAATATGCAAGTAACTAGCCGTCAAATAAATAGAGTATATGAGTTTGTATTTTTACTTTTATATTTTTTTGTGTAAAACTGACTTACAACAAGCCCAGGGAACAACAGCATGTGTGTAAAAGTCATTTCCACCACTGGCTCTGTCATCCAAGGCTGTACTATTGTAAACTGAGAGAAAAAAGATATATGATGTGTTCATAAAATTCCTCTGTGATCGGCTGCCATTTCCTCTGTTTTTCTCCTTCAAAAGTTGTGTGGGATTCCTGGTTGAAAGGATTGAGTTATAACAGAGATAAGAGTGTGTCTGAGAGCGTGAGTAATGACGTCTGAAAAACTGCAGCGTTAAACTAATTACTTTCTAATTGTATCTGTGAGTGCAAATGCTCTTATGTCACAGAGGTGTGTGGATAAACCGTTCCAGCTGGATCTTATACCAATACTTCCTCCTCTTTTTTTTATCCACTACTATCACACAGACACACACACACAGACACAGACACACACAGACACACACACACACACACACA
>NC_045754.1:9896139-9900349 GCF_008692095.1 Etheostoma spectabile | reverse complement strand
ACACACACACACACACACACACACACACACACACACACACACACACACACCTTTATCTCCACACAAAGAACTCCTCTCATGCACCTCTAAACCCATCAATCCACTTCCTGCTCTTCTCTCACAACTGGCTCCCTCTCCTCCACCTTTTCCCACTTCCTTTTCACTCCCTTCCCCATCTCCTGGGATAAAATACGCTCTCGCCCAGCTCTTTTAGCTCATTCAGCATCTTGGCGTTATCTCGCCTCCTGTCTATCCAACTGTGTGAGTTTCTCCCAAAACCAGATACGAAGAAATCCCTCATCCCTGGTCTGTACATCATCTTTTTGTTTACACCCAGAGGCTTAACAGCCAGCTCCAAATTCTCTGGGTGAACTTTCCTCTCCCTTCACAAAGAAAATAAGATTTAAGTCTGACATGTGAAACCGAGGCATGGAGCTGGTTTCTATAAGCCACTGGCTGACATCAGACTTTATTTCAATTATTTAAATGACATTATACTTCACAAACATAATTTGTCTGCCTACATTTTTCTCTCTCTCTCACTCACACAAACACGCACATTTACAGTATTTCACCTTGCTCTCCTTCTTTTACCACTTTAATTTCTTTTAATCTCCATTTTAAATTGCTTTGAGGTGTTTGTTGGGCTCCCTAGAGCTTCTAAAATACTTAAAAAGCATAGGGGTATGAAGGTTTTTGAGAGAAATCAAACAGAAGAATCAGATTGCATGCTATTCCAATTGAATTAGCGCATATGAGCAAAAACACACGTAGGAATCTCCTGCATATAACTGTATGACATTAAAAGAAACTCCATCCATCTTCATCCGCTTATCCGGTATCGGGTCGCGGGGGCAGCAGCTCCCAGTAGGGGACCCCAAACTTCCCTTTCCCGAGCCACCTCAACCAGCTCCGACTGGGGGATCCCGAGGCGTTCCCAGGCCAGGTTGGAGATATCTCTCACATACCTGGGTCTTCCCGAGGCCCTCCCAGCTGGACGTGCCTGGAACACTCCCTAGGGAGGCGCCCAGGAGGCACCTTACCAGATGCCCGAACCACCTCAACTGGCTCCCTTTCGACGCGAAGGAGCAGTGGCTCTACTCCGAGCTCCTCTCGGATGACTGAGCTTCTCACCTATCTAAGGGAGACGCCAGCCACCCTCTGAGGAAACCATTTCGGCCGCTTGTACCCTGGATCTCGTTCTTTCGGTCCGACCCAGCCTTCATGACCATAGGTGAGGGTAGGAACGAAAATTGCCCGGTAGATCGAGAGCTTTGCTTCTGGCTCAGCTCTCTTTTCGTCACAACGGTGCGTAAATGGAATGTAATACCGCACCGGCTGCTCCGATTCTCCGACCAATCTCACGCTCCATAGTCCCCTCACTCGCGAACAAGACCCAAGGTACTTAAACTCCTTCACTTGGGGTAAGGACTCACTCCCACCCGAAGAAAGCACTCCATCGGTTTCCTGCTGAGAACCATGCCTCAGATTTAGAGGTGCTGATCCTCATCCCAGCCGCTTCACACTCGGCTGCGAACCGATCCAGTGAAAGAAGAAACCCAAATCCAAAAGAAACTATGTTTTTTTTTTAATTATAGTTGCAGTGCAGCAGACATTTTGACTCTCCAGGATCATCATCAGAGCCAAACAGAGCAACAGCACACAGTTGTGTTTCTACTGACAAGTTAATTAATCAACAAGCCACAAGTGTGGGCAGTAGACCACAACTAATCAGGAACAGATGTTAAAGATGCATGCTACCTTTTATTGGAGAAAACCATGTACAGTATAAAGAATAAAACGTGTGCTTGAAAATGCATAAAAATGAATTTAATAATCACATTTCCTTTTTTTTAAATAGCACTTAATTGCATCACTATGCCAAAAGCCAGTTTTTACTTTTTTGACAGTTTATTTATATGCTGTGTTTTATTTCTGGTCTGCTCCATTTCAGGAGGTGACTTCAGTAAGTGTTTTTCCATTTATGTTTGCTCTCTACAACAGTTGCTTAACCCGCTGCAGGTCAATACGTCTTTGTCTAGACCTTCTGCAAAAGCTCCTTTTAACAATGAAGTTCACTATTAAACACTTGGATGGAGTCCGCGATTTAATCCAAAATACTTTTTTTGTCAAAATCAGCAAATATCTCCTTACGGTCCTTTCTGTGCATGTGCTGAAATAAAAACCGGTGTTCATATACAACCCTGGCTCTGTGAATGGGGAACAAACAAACTGGCTCGGGCTGAGCCCAACAAGACTATTCCGTTCAAGCTCGTGCACAGGACAGGGAAGAGCCCATGAATGTATAAAGAGAAAGGCAGTAAGAGAGACGGGTCGATATGGTAACACGTAAGCAAACAGTTTCACTCATCCAGCAGACACAGAAGACCTTAAGCATTCATTTGAGTCGTGTTTGAGTCCACCTGATGAATGTGAGTATATTATTCACTCTCCTTTTAACTCTCTTTTGGTCTCCACCAACTCCTGAGGGATGTACTGCATCTTTTTAGCAGCTAAATGTTCCAATATGTTTACCAGCTAGTCACTAACTGGTCACATACTGTACAGTGGGTTTCTGGAACTTTTTTTATTTTCTGGAGACTGAACCAGTAAATTTACAATCTGTAAAACCAAAAACAATGAGCTGAACATGCTGTAAAGCTCCACAAAAGAAACAATCTTCTGGTTTTCATTGTGAGCAACACCTTTCAAGTTACAAATGGTCATTTGATCCATTGTTAATAACAAAATATTGATTTGTGACTTTATGGAAAATGAGAATCACGTGAGAGAAAATGTAATCATAAGCAGCAAAAAGAGATGAGAATAAATATATTTGCAAAGCCAAGCTGACTGTGAAGTCTCAAGGCCAAAGGAACGTTTTTGACAGTGGTTAAGGCCGACAGTGAAGAAGGCTTTGTATGCTTTACCAAATAATAAGTGATCAAAACCTGCCATGCAATTTTAATAATGAACGAAGAGGCAGAATTTGAGAAACCACAACACAACTCTGTAAAAAAGGCCAAGAAACCACAGCAAAGTGCATAAAAATCCTCATCAGACATACTGACACACTACAAAGTATCGCATGACAGTATGTATTAAATATGTCAGGGTCTGACAAAAGTAGGCTAGTGGTGTTAACACTACCGTGTTTGATTCCATGTTAACCAAGATGGATGAGGTGGTGGTGAGATGTCATTATGACTACAGCTGAAGGTGGTTGTGAAGCGGGGGAATGCTCTCTGCCAGAGAAACCCACCGGACCAAACCGATCCCTGGCTGTGCTGACACAGCTGGTTCCAAGCACAGACACCCCCAACGCCATGCTCGGCTCCAGGAATGTTCCGGGCCTCGCTAGAGAAACCATAACAAGTGCAGGAAATAGATCAGTGCACTCTAGGTTCCACGCCGGCCGCAAACCTCCTGAGCCAAACCTCTCCAAACCCACATGTGTGGGAACAGAAGACACAGCAGCGGAGGGAGAAAGACCCCCATCCAGACATGAGTGCACATTCCAGGAGGACCTGCTGCTTATTATCATGACTGGCTCTGACTCCTACCTGCTGACCAACATGACTCCAGTAAAAATCATACAGTAGTACCACGACAGGGCATGAGAGCCAGTGCAGGATGGTGCTAAATGCCATTTATGTCAAATGTGGTGTCACTTGTAAACGTAAACTCACTGAATTGTTAGAAATTCTTGTTCTAATATACCATGATATCTACACATAGTTATTTATTGTCAATATGTGATAATTTCTTCCTTTACAGAATACCCTTTGTGAAAACTCATGTTGCCACACTGTTCTGCATTAGCATTTCCTAAGAAAGACAATTTAATCCAGCCGTTTAAATGTTTCTAATGGCTACAACATAAGTAAAGATATACTGTAGGCCTCAATCCTTCCATGTCTGACTTGCTTGCTAACTTGCTGTGCTAGTTCAAATTGCTTTCATTCAACGGCTGCTGACTGCCAATGGCCGATGATTATACCAGCTCTAAGGGAGTTCAGCCAAAGCTCAGGTAAATTTTATTCTGATGGCCTTCTTTTGTCAACCCCCCACTGAAAAAATAAATTTGTTTAAAGCTTGAGCACTGTGGAAGCAATTCCGGCAGGGCTTTAACTTGGCAGGGAGAGAGATGGGATTAACAGATGATTTCACTCAGTGAATGTATGTGTGTGTGTGTGTGTGTGTGTGTGTG
>NC_045754.1:9886528-9896129 GCF_008692095.1 Etheostoma spectabile | reverse complement strand
TGTGTGTGTGTGTGTGTGTGTGCGCGCGCGTGCATGTCTGTATGTTTTGAGTATTTCCACTTGTATATGTATATTGTATGTGTCTATGTGTGCGTTCGTGCAAAGATACATGATGTATGCATGCCTTCTGGATGACGTTTGTGTAAAATATAGAATCAGAAAACAGTTCACTCCATTTAAAAGTGATGTAGATGAATTGCTGCCAGATCAGTGAAGAAACTAAATGAAAGCTGTGTCAGATTTGTAAAACAACTGCATTATAGCATTTTATTACAAAACTGAAATGGGTGCATCAAATTTTGGAATATAAGGAATTGGAGGAGAGTTTTGTAAAGTACTTTCTTGGAAGATGAATCCAAACATCAGACCGTGTGGTATGCATTCTGAAACAGATCTGAAAAATCTGAAACAGCCTAATAATCCAGAGAAATACAAACTTCTTTTTCCCTTATCATGACATCTTGTTTGTTCTTCATGTAAGATTTCTTATACTGTATTCTTGTGACACTTTTACCCAAAGTGCTTCACACATTGGAATATGTATCCATGTTTTAAACAACTGAGAGGTGAGTTTCTTTGTGTACTAGAATTGGTGGGAGTCAATGGCTCCCTGGAAAAACTTCTGGAGCACTGTAGAAAATGGTCAGCAGTATTAGTTAAGTGTTTGACATGTGTATGTAAATAGGCTAGGAAAAACCCAAACCCATGCATGCAACGTTTCTTACCTATATTTTTTTGTTAAAAGTGTTTTCAGTCCTGACTTTATAACAGTCCCGGCTTTGACACATCACAGCAATTTAAACACATCAGTCTCCTGGGAGAATGCAATGAACTAAAGCAAAACATGCAGAGAGGAAATAACTGCTTGTTTCCCCCTGAGTACTGAGATAATAGTGCTAATAGTGGAAGAATGAGGGATTGTGATGGTTTGCATGAATGCAACTCTATTGCAAAACAAAGCTCTCTGGAGTGGTGAGACAGACCCTCGGAGTCGGCTCCTCCGAACAGCTGCCGTGTTCCTGAGAGGGCCAACAGCACTCAGCTCAGAGTTCAGCAGCTCGCTCTTCCTACTCCTCCGAATGTCAAAAGTTCATTTGGATAAAGTTAAAAGTGAGCAGGATTTGGCTCCCGCCCCGCAGCTCTCTAATCGTCTCCATGAGCGGGACTAGCACGCGCTCACAGAGAAAGACAAACAGGATGCTTCTACTCGGGTGACTCGGATAAAAGAGATTGTGTTTTAACAAAGTCTGAATTCCTCTCAGCTGGTGCTGTAGTCCACTGCCTCCCATCCACTCTCATGGACCTCAGCCGAACTTTATTTGAATGAGTCATACTGCAGCAGCATCTAAACACAGAGACACAGAGACTCCTGATTCCAAATCAGTGTTGAATCTAACAATGATGGCGCACGTGCTCCGTCTCCAAGGAAAGTAATAATAATGTGTTTGAAGGTGTGTGTGACACAGTGTTTGCCCTTTGCTGCCAGTTTTATCCTTCTTTATCAAAAAGCATGAATGTTCGCACTTTATGGTAAACATGTCCCTCACAAACCCAACGGCAGCAACTGAAGGAGCAGTGAAACTAACTGATCCTTTATACACATAAGTATTTGTGATTAATGATCATTAATGCAGCATGAGAGTAACAAATGTGCATTTATAAAATACAAATGCAAAATGTGTGAGCGTATTGCATTGAAGAAGAAAGGGCCATATTGTAGTTGCCACAGGAAAAAAATCGTTCAAATTTTAAAGGGTTAGTTTGCTGAATTTATGTAAAGATATTTTTTTCAACTTTACAGGAGGTAGTAGTCATACGAACTATTTGTTTGGCAGAAAATAAAACCTGTTGATAGTGAGGTCTGCGGATTACACTATTGGGTTGGATTTAGTGGAAGCAATCATGTCAGGGGCCGATATCTCAAAACCCAGAACAACACAACCGACACTAGCTTCATGGCTTGATACCATTAGAGGTCAGTGCTTGTAATTTGGGTGCACTGACCCTTTAAGCATTTTTAAAGCTTATCATTCTGGTCTTGTCTGGTTCACTACCAGTGTACAAGTCCCCTGGGAAAAACCTCTGAAAATGGGGTCTGCCTGCTACTTTTTAGCTACATGGTGCATGTGTATTACTACACTTGTATGCAAACCAAATGCATGTGAACTCTGTCAGCACCACTATAAAGATATATGTTCACTACAATTTCAGTTTGAGTAATTACACATTTTTTGAAGTCCTGTGGCATGTTTGTGTGAGTCAGTGTGTTTAAGTGACTTAATTTAAGTGGATGAAAGAGAGAAGAGGGTTTTTGAAACTTCTCGTGAGCTCTGTCAACAGTCGTTGGGCCAGTCTGTGAGTCTGTGTGGTAGACCTCACAGACTGTCAGCCACATTTCTGTTAAACCCAAACCCTGCAGAACCATTAGTGACCGGGCCACATAGCAGGACATATGAGGCTTTGGCAAGCCTGATTGTTTGTGCCGACATAAAAAATTAATTTCATTTCTGAAAACAATAAAACGTTTTATGAATAGTGTGTCAGCTTTTTGCTCTTCCACCATATGAAAAAGGACTTTTTCACTCACCGAACCTCTTGTATCCAAAAGACTGTACTTCCTCCTCGTCTGCAAAGTCGTCTGTGTGACGTAATCAGAAACATGACATGAGTAGGTTATATGCATGCTACTGGGGGTACATTGGAGCAATTGGTAGGATCCTACAAACAAAATAAAACATAAAGATGCGCTCCAGGGCAGCTGCACAGAGCCAATAATTCATAAAGTCCACCTTGAGTAAGCGACAATGGTCTCTGTTTAGCAGAGGGGAGGCAGCCAACAAGGCATTAGGCTGGAGATAGTGGAGTATCATCTCTAGTCTGTGAGTTTTAGAGATAGGAGGTCCAGAGAACTGTAAAAACCACAGGCTGCGGTTTCTTTGGGTTGTTGACAGTAAACCCTAATTACACTCTGCTGCACTACACTGAAGACTGGAGCAGAGCAGAGAGGACATCACTGGTAATGGTAAACAGATGTGACTGGGGGGGATGAGCGGAGTGTGTGTTTGTTGGGGGGGTGGGGGGTGTCAGAGGAAGTTCCTGTGCTATTTCACCTTAGTTTATCTTGGTAAAATTAATAAAATATTGCAGTTGTTGATGAAACAAATACAGGATGCGGCTTTTAGAGGCTACTGTTTGGAGCTTTAGCCCAAATACAGCAGTCAACCAAGTCTGAAAAGCACATGCACTCCGAGGTTTGTCATGCAGGATCTTTTCTTTACAATGACAACGTTTTTTGGAAGCAGATCTTGTTTCTCACGTAGCCTATCACAAATCCAACAAGTTAAAAAAAAAAAAAAAATCTTTAACGGATACACAGCCAACTTGTTCAAACAATAATTAGCCTAGTCTTTTATAACAGTCAATAAGATGCAAATAAGTGGTGTAACTAAGAAAAAAAAAGTTTTTCACAACTTCAATTGTTCAACTTTCAGCAGTAGGCTACCGTAATGTCATCCAGATGTGAATCGCGCACCACAAAGAAATATAGGCACAGCAACCTGTAAAGAGTGTTATCTATTTGTTTGAATTAAAACACATACACTTTAAAAACGGCTACACGTAAAGGAAACAAACCTTTCATGGCGTTTTATAACTCGTTGAGGACTGTAGAAGAGATGAGGACCGCTGTCACTTTCTGCGCATCTCAGCATCCAGCGCAGAGGTGTTAACTTGTTTCACGAAGAACGACACACACACTAATAAAAAAAATAACACAACTATAAGTATGTTTTCATGTTGAGTCTTCAGTTTAAAATCCCATTGTCTCTTCCGAGCTTAGTTTCAGAGGAGTGCAGTTTTGCTGGAGTGGTGTGATGTTCCCGGAGCTGGAAGGAGAAAGAAGTGATGCCAACCAGAGGTCACAGAAAGACGAGCTGAACTTCCGGTGTCTCTTTCAGAATTAAATTGTTTTTTGTTGTTGTTGCGTAGTGAGAGTAAAAATAGTATATTTAAAGAATAATGACTGATGTATAAAACTACTTTTCCCTCTTAATATTTAGCCTCTATGTTGATGTACAAACACAATGTCTCAATTAAAGAAGTAATTTGACATTTTGGAAAATGTTGGTTTAGTTAGTTTTAGTTAGTGGAGAGGTGGGGGAAACTAGCCTAGCATGTTCTCAAAAAAAGGTAACAAAATTGACTTCCCATTAACGTTACCACTAAAGCTCACTGTTAACACGCTAAATTATGTGCGTTTCATTCTTACAAAACTTCAAAGACACAATGTTATGGGATTACATTAGCTATCCTCCTGGTCAGCCAATATATTAATAATACACTATAACAGTCTATGGGTCAGCCTCATGCTCCTGCAGCCTATGTTCCCATTTATTTAAGAATGTTCTTAAAATTAGGAGATAAAGGGGGATCAAATGTTATATACATTTTTAAAAAGGAAATGTGGGAACATAGAGCCTAATTTCCAAAAGAAAATATTAGTAATGTGAAAAATGGGAACATAGGGCTTCTTGAAAAAAAAATCTTATAAATATGGGAACATAGGCTAATTTTCAGTAAAAAAAAAACAAAATCTTAGAAATGTTGGCTTCCTTGAGTTTCTGCTTGTTGCCTAATGTATGTTGTAGGCTGCTACTGCATAAGAAATAGTAACAGTTCTGCAAATGAATGAAAAAAAAAGTAGGCTAGGCTACATTTGAATCGTTTTTACACTTTTGTTTTTGTATTGATTAAAGAAACAAGATCAGGTTTCAGTTGTCAACATGCTTAGGAGCTTTAAAGACACTTTGGTGTTCTCAAACAGCACAACCACAATTATCAGCATGCATACGGCCATGTAGCCTAATGCAGTCCCACGTGCTCTAGCAGGCGGCCAGGATCCACGGTTTTCACCGTGAATGTAGCCTCCTACATGTAAAATTTAATTTAACAATAAAACGATAATAATCATGAGTTTCAAAGGCAAGGCAAGGCAAGGCAGCTTTATTTGTATAGCACATTTCAGCAACAGGGCAATTCAAGTGCTTTACACAAAATCATTAAACAGATAAACACAAGTAAAAAGAGTTAAAAATCATAAGCATTAAAACCGGTAAAAAAAACACATGATAGTACAGTTAAAAACAATAGAAACATAAAACACAAGAATAAAAGTTACAGTCGCATAAGAAACTTAAAGAAATGAGCAGTCTTTAAAGAAAGGCAGCATCAAAAGAAGGTCTTCAGCCTTGATTCAAAAGAACTGAGAGTAGCAGCGGATCTGCAGGTTTCTGGGAGTTTATTCCAGATATTTCAACTTCAATTCAAAGGGACTTCTAATGCACTTTTAACGAGTGACTCCCATTAACACAGTGCTGCTTTAACTCTATCTACTGACGTTCAACCCAGTCAAAAAAGGACGGTTCTGCTCCCCAAAACTAAGGGGCAACCAGACTGCATCTAGTCTACGGGCCAGCCCACATAACTCTTATTTTGAAGGAGCGTAGCCTACCTTATTTCCGGTTCCCCCTAACTTTCTTTATTAACTTTACATCGTCGTCACTTTCCTCTGGACACAACCCCTGTCCAACTCTTCTGTTCTCTTAATACATCAATGGTCCAACTCAGGTTTTTGAAGTGGTACCAGTGGCTGTCCCGTCCTCTCCTGCTGACTCTCCCCCTGTCGGGGTAGAGGAGGTGCGGACAGGCCCCGGGACGTCGTGCGGTGCTGTAATCCAGCCGGAGATTAAGTTACTGGGGGATGATGGCAATCGCGTCCCCGGGTAAAATCTGGTACCCATTAGAGATAATTTCAGGGAGGTGGAACGACACCGAAACGGCGACATTTCAGTGCAGTTCCTGTGTTTTTACATATTCACATCTCATTTCCTTCAACGATGAAAAATCCCTTTCATATAATATTCCTTTAGGGCCCTCTCTGTGCTTTTTAAAAAATAGCCTACCCCATGTTACTCATGTGGTTTGGGTTATTTATCAACTGATTTATCCCAATAACTCTACATTCCTGTGTTACTACTACAAAAACATTTATTTTAAAAGACATGTTTTTATTATTTCCATAAAAAAGAGAAAAATTAACAGCACAGTTAAATTATTTCAACCTGGTCTGGTACAAAAAGGCTAACTCAGCCTATACAGTGTGTCAGTAGCCCATAGCTTTACAAAAATCAAGAAAAACGTTGTAGTAAGTCGATTTAATAAATTAGGTTTTCTAATTTATTTGTTTGACGAAAACAACCTTTGTTGGACTTCATTAAATCACCTGATAAAGATGGAGATTTTGGAGTATATCAGGCATAATAGTTTCAGCTTTCAGTTTTACCATGTGCTTTATAATTTAGTACTTTTATCTTCCTTGGTATGTCTGTTTGATCTAAAATTGGATTAATTTACTTTGCTGTGATACAAAATACCCCTCTTAACATTTTAATTAGATCATATAGGCTAGATATGTGCATGTTTTACCATTACAATTATTTTTGTTAATAAATTTCCAATGAATTTCCAAATGTCAGCCAATACTGACCACAATCCATCAAAATTAGACTCTAAGGTTCACCAGTGGCCATTTCCTTTGACTCCACCAGGTGCAGTGATAATTATAACAGTTCCTGTGTCCATAATCTCTCTGACCTGCAGATGCAGATCACTGATCAAAGGCAGTAAACATCTGCATCCCACATCAAAGAAACTAGACAGATTTACTCTCATATCTTCACAGTGCGAGTTAGTGTCACTGCCTTGCATTGCACTGACCTTGATGCTTATCTTTTTACACTCGCCCAGTTCAAACCAATTGATTTACACAGAAAAGATACAGATAACAGCAAGTGTCTCAGCTCTAAAATCCTCTGAGCTTGAAAAAACAAACTCTGATCTGTTTTTCTTCTTTCTTTGGATAACAGAAACCCAGGCTTAGTGCTAATAGCTGGAGTTTGACCCAGTCCACCACGTCTTAGATTCCAGACCAGCCTGAGATGATAAACCGACTAATTACTTGTTTTCCTAAAGGCTTCAAAACTATTATTTTACTGTCGGCTATAATTGAAGCAGCAGGCAGGTATTAGGGCCCAGAAAGGGATCGTGGCCAGCTGATGAAAAGCAGCTGAAGGTCAGGTATCCTACAGCCCCGCTGCTGCTGGTCCTCATACAGAGGTTGGGACCTCATTTGCTGGGTCAAGGCTGTATAGCAGTGGGCTCAGATTAACAGAGAGCTGAGAAAGCACACAGGAATTCCACATTTACCACGCTGCTGCCATGCTTAGATACCATGATAAGAACAACTCACAGTCGCTGCTGGTAGAGGCCTGAAAGACAGGAAGCAGGACGTCTTTTTCTCATGCAGTGCCATTGATGGATGCTGAATTTGAATGCACATGATTTGTAGTTAAAGTAACACTGGTGTCCTCTGATGTTTTTGTATCAGCGTGCATACTTGCACATGCAGTCCTTCTGCTCCTCTTAAAGCCTACACTACAGAGCTTACCCAGAGAATGCCTGTGTGTGCCAGGTCTCTGCAGGAAGCGCAGGTTTATTACTGTCAGCCTGATGGAGATTTGAGGAGCACATTTTACGTTAGGAGGGCTCTGAAATATGCTGGGTGACCTGCAAACAATTGAGCAAGTAATGTTAACCATGTATTAAAACCCATCCTAAACGGATCTGTAGTTATGCTGTGCGCATAAGGCTTAATCATGCACACTAATAGGATCTGTGCTGCTGAGTAGATCCATAAAAATAGAACAATCCTTCGAAGGAAGCAGGCACCTCACTCTCATCTCTCCCCCACCCAGCACAACCTGCTGCTTCTGTTCTGGAGTCTGATGTGTTCATAGTTGTCAAGGTAAATACACTATTTAACACTATTTTGCAATTTGTTTTTGTTTTGCATATAGGATCGCCACAAAACAATTTGGACAAGGTATTTCTTCACAGGTAACATCAAATGCCATTCTAACTTTCTATTAGGATTGATTTTTATGACACATGCAACATGAGAGATATATAGAGTTAATAGTCTGTGTTTTCAGTGAAAGTTAATTAAAGGAATTAGCATTAGCATTGAGAAGTTATTACAATATGACATCTTTAATGAATGTGGGCATGTTATCCTTGTTATGCAATGTGATTGGATCCGTTGACTTCAGTAGCTTTGGAGATCTCTTTTGGTAAGCATGTTCATTTAGCTTTACATCGATGTGATATTCAATGCTAATGAACCACCACTGGGACAATTAGTGGCCCTTTATGTTGTTTTCATTTTAAATGTCCCCTACATTAAAAATCCTTGAGAAGCAGCACCACCTTGTGGCAGGTTACCAGGCAGGTCGATGTTAGTACAATCAAAGCGCGTTTTTGTTTATATAAAGATATGGTGCTGTGTGGTGCCTCTAGCAGAATAATGAGTCAGTTCTGCACTTTTTTACAGAGCTCAGGACAGGATGAGGAGGCTGCTTGTTCAAATCCTTTGCATCACTGAAGTACTGCTTTGTGCGGCTGACTCTCCTCCGCTGAGTGAGGAGGGCACTCTGAAAGGTAGGGCCTTTATCTATTGAGTACAAAGAGATGTGCCTTTTTCTTACTGATCTTGGTTGCAAAACTTAACTACATTGCGTTTCATTGGTGTGTTTAGCGCTGTCTGCAGCAGGAGAGCAGTGTGTTGATGAGGAGATAAAGCGAGCATTGCTGGGGGTGAAGCAGGTGATGGAAACCATGGAGAAAAAAGAGGAGAAGCACAGACATCTCATGGACGCCCTGAGGCACAGCAGTGACAAGAAGATGGTATAAAATGAGTTTCTGTTGAATCCAGCCTCTGCAGACCCATTGTATACACAGTACCACGAAGCCAGGCTGTGTTTAAACACAATAACTTCTCACAGAACATGACCAGTGTAGTTGAGCAGTTACGTGCCTCGTCTTTGTGCGTTATTCTGAAGCCCATGACATATTTTCTGCCTCGTAAAGTTAAAGCCTCAAGAAAAACCTCAAGGCAGACAGTGAATAATGAATGGGGGAGTGGGGCTAGTTTAAGGAGTTGACAGTGTAGTTTTACAGCAGTCAGGATAAATGAACTGTCTGTAGATTAATCTGTTTTTTTAAGTCATTTGAAAATAAAAGGCTTATTGCCATGGCCCCAAACTACATCTAATACCCTCTGGCTTATTAAAAGGTAATGTATATAAGACAGAATTCTCTGTTTTGGGGTTCTTTCAGGGGGCGATGCAGCTGGTCTGGGAAACAGAGCAAAAACTGAAGGAGGAAAATCAGCGATGTCGAGATTTAACCAAGTCTTCCTTCGATGAATGTCGCCCTTGTCTTGAAGATACTTGTAAGGCCTTCTTTACCTCTAAGTGTCGCCGTGGCTTCGCCTCTTTCTCATTTAAGGTTTGACTTATATGTTAGCCTATTATATAGGGGTGGGAAACATAACAGATTATTAGATGCATTGCAATTCTCTCAAGAACAATTCAATCCTCATTTCTTTTTTTTCTTTTTTAAATGTGTTGATTTTCATTTAAAAGTTACTCTATCCAGACATGTATAAATCAGAAAACAGTGACTGAAAGAGGATGGGATAATGGAA
>NC_045754.1:9886329-9886518 GCF_008692095.1 Etheostoma spectabile | reverse complement strand
AGTTTAGGCAAGAGTGCAGAAAAAAACAACACAAAATGGCACACATGATCTAATAAGATATATGTACAACAATTTGGAAAAACGTATAGGCTGTTCATCTAATTTATCACATTACATCTGACCACCTCATGTTTCATGTTCTACGGAGCCAATTCTCCACCTTTAAACATGACTGAGCCTCTGACATGG
>NC_045754.1:9884233-9886319 GCF_008692095.1 Etheostoma spectabile | reverse complement strand
GTGAGAGAAGGTGACTTTCACAAGCATGTTTAAGGCTTAATCCTGGAATGACTACCCCAGTAGACTAGACAAAACATTTTGACATTCATGTTGTGTGTGACAAATATATGTGAAAATCTAAGCTTTGTCTAGCTGCTTTGTCTAGGAAGTGATTTGCAAACTGAGTAGCATACTCAGATTTATATGTATATTTAAAAAAATCACGCATGGAAATGTACATGAAATAATTGCATCAAGATACATCAATACTCGGTTTAGGATCGTAACGTTGGCTTCTGAATCTGGATTGTGAGGTGCCAAGAGATTCCCACCCCTACTATTAGGACTGTCTCAAACCTCCAAAATGCTAATAGTTAAGACTGATCTGTAACAGGCTCCAAACATCATGGTTCTCAGCCAATCACCTCTCTGCAGGTGGAGGAGTTTTTCAAGAAAATGGCCACCCAAGTAGAAGCCATCGATCATGTTTACAATCAGATCGAGGAGAATGGGGATGGCACCAACTCACCTGAGAACCAGGTCACAGAAAGTGGAGCAGATCTGGAGCTTCTGCAGGCAGATGCATCCTTCAGCCATCTGCTGTCTAACATCAGCCACCTGTACAACCAGAGCATCATGCTGGTCAAAAGGATGCAACAGGTGTTGGGGAATTCCTTCCTGGCAGCCTTCACCACAGAGGCCCGACCCAGCCCGCTGTCGGCCATGCAGGGCGACCTCAGTGCTGGCTTCTTCAGGACGGTGGGTCTGGATCACATCCTCGCTTCGGTGTCTGACTTTGGGAGGAACGTGCTGGAAGAATTCAGCTCCACGATGGCTGATGTGATTGAAGAGATGCAACAAGCAGAGGAGTATATTCAGCAATCAAGCACAGGTACCTGATGTCATTTGTAGAACTACATTTGTATTAGATATTAGATAATGATAATCACGGCTGTTATTGTATGTTTATTTACACAGATTTAGGATCCCTTTCTGCATTGGGACTGCCCCAGAGCAGATATCTGTGCAGATCACTCCGCAGACAAGCATCAGATTGCTGGCAGCTCCAAAGTTTGTGTGAGGCATGTGAAGTTTATCTGTTAAAAGGTAAATAACTGGCACAAAAACAGGGTTTTTTGAGTGACCATTATTGGTTCCAAATGTGTTTATCAGTCACATAACATGCATAAATATAGTAGTTGTGAAAAATGTTCCAATCTGTATCTTAAATATAAATTCTGTCACAAATAATAAGCTTTTTACCTAGAGGGACAATTAAAAATGCTATTTCATACATTGCAGTTTTCACACTGAAGTACTAATTTTGCAAACTAGTCAGTCAACTGACAGGGTATAATAGGCATCACGAGTGAAAACATTCACCATGACAGTATATTTTGAGGATTTCCGTTATCAGTTATTTTTGGCTGACTGCCACCTAGATTAATCATTTGGTTTTTTTAGGTTTCTTGTTTTATATGTAATTTAACACTGATAGAAAAAAACCTTTACATTTAATTGATTGTCAAAATTGTTGATTGATGAAGAGGTTGAGAAAATAAAGGTCTATACTGACATGGCACGCTTCAGTACATGTGATCATTTGTACTTACAGAGTGTCCCGGCGTCCAGCAGTTACACACCGAGATGGAAGAGATGCACATGCTGCTCAACGCCTCTCGTCTGCAGTACAACGACAGGCTGCAGCTGGTCCAGAGACACACAGCGGACACACAGAGATGGTACAGAAACATGGACGACAAGTACGGCTGGGTCAGCCAGCTGTCCAACAGCACAGCGGGCCCACACAACATCTTCAGTGTGATCACAGTATGTTTGGAGCAATGCTGGGTTTGTCAAACTTTATCTTGTAGGAGTTAAATTGGGACGTTACAAGGGTTAAGTGCCAAATGCATTTTTATTACTTATTTTACGGTTAATTCTACCGGCCACATGTTATTTTAACTATGTCCTAAAGACTTACACTACCGGTCAAAAGTATGGGGTCACTTACAAATTTCTATTCCACTCCATTATAGACATAATACCAGCTGGGCTGAGTGGGTGGCTGATCTTTAATGCAATATCTACATTGCCCATTATCACC
>NC_045754.1:9881247-9884223 GCF_008692095.1 Etheostoma spectabile | reverse complement strand
CCAATCATCCAAAGGCACATTCTGTTTACTAATCTGATATCATTTAAAAAAACTAACGCTTTTGCAATTATGTGAGCACATAATGTAATCTGAAAACTGCTGCCCTGGTTAAAAAAAACAATGCAACTGATCTCAGCTGGTATTCTGTCTATAATGGAGTGCAATGGAAATTTCTAAGTGACCCCAAACTTCTGACCGGTAGTGTAGATACCTAAAATGCATTAACAAGGTTTAAATTTAAACTAAAAGCCTAGCCAAAGAAGATTACCTGACTTTATATAATGTAGCCTAAAAAACTGTGTATGATTATTTTTTGGCTGGCAAGAATATTCTGTTATTATTTTTGTTTCTATGGCAGAGTAATATTTGTTGTATTGTATCAATAAATCACTAAATTTCATTTTTCAGGTGAATCCACAGCAACAAATGAAGGGCATCACACCTAAAGCTGACAGCAGTGTGATTGTAACCATACTGGACTCTGCCCCCATCACCATCTCAGTCCCAGCGGAGCTGGAGGTGGATGATAATGCGTTTATCCAATATGTAGCTCAGGAGGCTCTGACACTCCATAAAAAGCAGATAAGAGGTATTGATCCAAGCTGCGTTGTGGCTTAGTTCATTATTTGGCTCCCAGCTTCACCTGGCAGAGCTCCAAACTGCATTTGAGTAAAACTAAAATTTGAAACCACAAACTCAATACCATGAATATCTGTAGGCTACATTTCTTCAATCTGATACCCACAATGCAAAGTCCATGTTTTAATCCCAAATGATGAGGTAACTAAAAAAAACAATCATAAATTGAAATCTTTGTTGACTTTGTATTCAAAGATTAAAATGCATCCATACGTGCAAGATGCAGCATTGATATTGGAGCCATGGGAATATTTACACGTGGGTTGAGTAATGTGCATATTTCAGCATTCACACATGATCTTCAGATGTTGAATAAAGAATCTAGGTTTTGAACAATTAGGAGTTGTTTTTTGTTAAACTTAAAAATGTAGACTACACGCACATTTGCGTATTTTGTCAAGCTGATATTTAAATAATTAGAACATATTTTCTGCAGCTTTCTTTTTTTGGAACACTATTTGCAAAGACAAAACTTTACTTATTCACGTATTCATATTTTTTCATTCTTATTTCTGGTTACCGTTTAGTAGTTGAGTAAGGTACAGACAGTTCCTGCTTTAGTTTTTGACATGGCTTTTGAAGAAGAAGAAAAAAGCAAGGCGCGCTTTTCAGTAGTCTCGCGAGGTCTTTTTCGGTCAAAACGGAAGTCTTTTTATTTACCCGGGAAATATTAACTGGTGTTCAAACAACATACAGTACTTGTCGGTGTAAAGTTGTTTGCTCGTATGACCACAACAATGCCCGCAACTTCCGAAATACACACAGCAAACGGTTGTAAAACGGAGGAGCTGAAGCAGCCCGCGGCGGCGGAAGAAAAGAAGAACTTCGGGGTTTTCTGTGATGAACGCGGGTATCTGAATCAGATCGAGTACATCATGCAGCACGGCCGCAGGAAGGGAGACCGAACCGGGACAGGAGTCGTCTCGGTGTTCGGTGCCCAGGCCAGATACAGTCTGCGAGGTTTGTAATTATCTAGTTACTGTAAATGTTGAGCATTCTGGTAAACAGTTTATTAAAGTATTACTAAATTAAATTAAATACTCCTATATAGCTAAGAGTCCTGCATTCAACATTCAAAATGAACTCAAAGTATCAAAAGTAAAGTATGCAGAGCAGAACGGCCATCTTCCGAGTGTCATATAACATTATACATAATGAGATGTATGCACAAGCTGGTTGTTTCAACACTGCATCATTTTTTATTAAGGAAACACGTTTTGCTCAATCTTAATTTGAAAAGTAGCCTAACTAGTAAATAAAAGTGTCAAACGTAATTGAGTGAGAAATTCAATAAAAAATAAATGGAAATTGGTTTATCGCAGATCTATTGCTACAGGAATGTTACTGTCTTTTTTTATCCATTTATCTTCTTGCTAAAACTGCAGTTGGAATTTTCAATTTCCTCACGGGACTCATCCCAAAAGGATCAATAAAGAGAATCAATACAGGGATGTTTGTGGTCGTATAGAAGACAGTTTCAGCAGTACATAGTTTGTCCACCAGGGAGCACTGAAAGGTTTATTTGTAATACATTACCCATACATGCCTTAGTCATAGTTTAAGAAATTTTAAACCAAATTTAAGAGATCTCTATAATCAAGTTTGTTTATGTTGTAATATCAAACTGTTCTTGTTTACTTGTAGATCAGTTTCCCCTGCTGACAACCAAGAGAGTATTTTGGAAAGGGATCCTTGAAGAACTGCTGTGGTTTATTAAGGTAAGGATGGTTGTGTGTGTCTCTTCTCTAGTAAAGCCATTAGAGATTGACCGATTTTTAAGGCCGATACGATTATTTGGTTATTTAAAAATCCAATATATCGCTTGAGATATAGATCGATCGATAATAATCGAATAATCGATCGATCGATCAATCTGTATATAGATATATATAGATATATAGATATAGATAGATATAGATATATAGATATATAGATATATATAGATATATATAGATATAGATAGATAGATATATATAGATATATAGATATATAGATATAGATATATATATAGATAGATATAGATATAGATATATAGATATATATATAGATAGATATAGATATATAGATAGATAGATATAGATATATAGATAGATAGATAGATATATAGATATATAGATATATATATATAGATAGATATATAGATAGATATATATATCTATAGATATATAGATAGATAGATATATATATATATAGATAGATAGATAGATATATATAGATAGATATAGATATATATCAAGAAACACATTACAAAACACAGATTTCCCTAACATTAGTTATTTGTAGTTATGAGTTCTCAATAAAAAAAAGGTATTGTCACAACAGAACAGAGGAACATCA
>NC_045754.1:9872462-9873893 GCF_008692095.1 Etheostoma spectabile | reverse complement strand
ATGCTGCTGTAAACAACATTAAACACAGAGACTTTCCACACACATACAACATACATGACTTGTGTGATTGTTGTCATGTCTTGAGTTTTACCGTTGAACTTGTGGGCCATCAGCAGCACAGCCAGGTTCTCGTTGACACTGCCCAGCCGACAGCTGTCTATCTGGACAAACTGCAGAGCCGAGGCCTGGAGGAACTGCTTGAACATCACCCTGTTTTGACACTGGAAAGGAAGCAGGTACCCAACTAGAAACTATCAATTCATCAGCCAGTGATATGTATGCAACAACAAACACAGAGTTCTGACCTGCTCTCCTGTTGCCACCCCAATCCCGAGAGGAGCCAAAGCCTGCAGCAACAAAAGAAATTATATCTTCTATTAGTCTTCAACCACAGATGGATTCCTTAACCAGCCTACCGGGTACAGACCCAGAGGACCGGCAAGCAGGGAAAAATTATCACAAAGAGATGCAAAATGACCACAAAAAGGATACAAAATAACTTCAAAAAGAGACACAGAACAACTACAGAGTAACATAACCACAAAGACATGCGACATATCCAGAAAGAGACACAAAACAACCACAAAGAGATGCAAAAAGAGACATGACCAGAGAGACAAAACTAGCAGAAAGATAAGCAACATGACCAAAAAAGTGACGCAAAATGACCTCAAAAACTCAAACCACCACAGAGAGATCCACAATGATGACAAAAAGAGAGACAAACTGAAAGAGACACACAATGACTTGCGATGTGTCTCATTCTGTCTTGCTACTACGTTGAAGGGGTCGTGGTCTGTCTTCAACACAAAAACGCGCTGGAAATTCTAACTTCTTTCTGACCTTGGAGATAGCGGCGTGACCCAGGATGTCATCTGGACACGTGGGCTCCTCGATCCAAAGAGGTTTAAACTCAGCCAGGCTGGACACCCAGCTGATGGCCTCGGCTACGTCCCATCTCTGGTTGGCATCTATCATCTTAACACAAAAACACTTTAGTATACGGTTATGTCCTGATGTCTTGTCTACTCTTTGTATTACCTTGTACCCTGTTCTGCTTTGTGCTGCGTTTTATTGTAAATCTTTTTGCTTCTGTGCAGTCTTATTTTGTGCTAAGTTCTGCTACGCTTGTGTTGACTCTCTTTTTAATTTGCATTTTAAAAAGCCCTTAACGTTGAGGCCAGTGGACTAAAGATTATTTTTAACCCATGTTTAATCAGGTTGGGGAGAAATTGACTTTAATCGCATGAGCTTGTCTCTCTCAGCCCCTACCCTCAGATCACTCGTCTGCTGTACAACTGTCATATTGGCTATATTAGCCCTCCTGCACAATCTGGAGTGTGGTCATAACATATTCCGTGTTACATATTGTTCTTATTCAATCAGTCAGTGTAATAGGTTATTATGTTTATATTTTATAGTCATAGTTAA
>NC_045754.1:9872376-9872452 GCF_008692095.1 Etheostoma spectabile | reverse complement strand
TGATCTACTGCACTGTTCAATCCCTGCACTGTTCACTTTTGCACATAGTGTACCATAGTATCTTACCTTATCATGG
>NC_045754.1:9845233-9872366 GCF_008692095.1 Etheostoma spectabile | reverse complement strand
TTTCTGTGAGTGATTTTTATTCTTATGTATGTGTGATATATGCTTTTGTTGTGTTATGGTTGTCTTGCTATTGGATGCCTAAAATTCCCTTTGGGATGACTAAAGTAAGTAAGTAAGTAAGTAAGCAAGCAATCTATATGTGTTTTATTAATTTGCACTCTGCACTTCCTAAATAAACTGAACTGAATTAATGTAAATACAATGGTTAGGGGGAAAGAACGTTACCAAGGTGTTACTGGGTCCAATCATTTTCCTTATGAGGCGGCACCTGCGTATGTCATCTTCCAGATCTGCACCGACTTTCACCTTGAACTTGGTCCAACCGCTGTTAAGGGCATCCGTGCAGAGCTTTGGAAACACACAACTGACATTGTTATTTGGATATTATTTGTCCAACCTGAGAAATGACATGTACTTTATAGCACCGAGACCTGTTTGAGCAGCTGGTCTGAGTATCCGAGCCATGCACAGGAGGTGGTGTAGGCAGGATAACCCTTTTTCAGCATGAGATCCTCTGTGAGGCAAGATAAGCAGTCCAGACAGGTAATAAACACTTGAAGACAAGTGTGTTTTAATAGAGCAATAGTGGAGTGCTGGGGACTATTATGCCAGCTAAAAGCAGGTTGGCTCTAAAGAGGCAATTTCATTTAGCAAAATCCCATTCAGCCACGTAATTAACGACTCTTTTTTAGTGTGCTCACCTCTGTGCTGCTTGCCATCCTGTGCTTTCATCAGTATGTCTGAATAAGAAAAGAAAAGCAGAAAAAGTATTGGCTTTGACTACACTGCATTCAAACTGTGCTGGACACACCGATATACTGCACATCAGAAACCAGTCTCACCTAGAGCCTCCTCCTCTGTAAGCGCATCAGTGATGTATCTGAAGTCAATGCACGAGACAATCTGCTTGGGATCCTGAATTGATATACATACATAAGACACAATATTTATGTATAATATCCTGGACATTTATTAAAAAACAGATCTACATTTCCTGTGACTCACCATGTCAACAAGCAGCTTCCACAATGGCTGCAGGAAAATGATGACAATACCTCATGAGTCATAAAGTGTCATGCTTGTGAAGGAAATTGTGTTTTTCTCCTAATGGCTAAAACAGTCCCCACCTTGCCCTCTGCCCTCGCCCACAGGTCCCACACAGCATTCAGTACTGCAGCCGTGGCCAGGTGGATCACTCCTTTCTCTGGGCCTAACTGGTTCAGACAAGAGTTTAAAAAAAGTCACCTTGACATCCCATTAATAAACTGCACAGGCAGTTAACACTAACAAACACTTAAGTGTAGTATGCATCAAAAGTGGGGGTTACAAAAAGAGGCAGAATGTGAAAAACGAACAGCAAAACAAAGACCTGATGAGAATAAAGATGTAGTTAAAGACAGTAAAAAGTGTGCAATCATGAACTAGCACTGTGGGAAATTGACAAATTAAGATTTTTTTCTCATATTTCTATTATAAAAAACTTTTCTTTGTATCTGAATAGCTTTTTTTTTTTTTTTTTGGCTGCATGCACACTACTTCTTGAAAAAGAGTGCAACGTACCATTATACATGTATCTGTCTTGGCCCATCAGTCTTAATCAGGTCATTGGAACCTTAAAAACTAGATAGTTTTCACATTTTGATACCTTTTGCACACATTATAAATTGCTTTTCTTTGTACTGAAGAGCCTCTTTTGCACGGACGGGACCTGACACTACTTCTTAAAAAAACCTACATCTGTCTAATTTATTTGTTGTGTTTTCCCATTATTATTAACCAGAATTTTAATCAGGGCCTTTTTAAAAACTAGATTTGGGGACCTGTGGATCCTTGCAATATTATGAGAAAACAACTCAGTAGTGGTGGAAAACTGGCAGTAACATAGCATGATGACAGACAGAATGATTTTAAATTATAACCGCCCGGTAACCAAACAGGATTTATGTATCTTATAGTGGATGAGAAGGAAGATGCCACATAAGAATAGGTGTAGTATGAATCCATGGCAAGGTAAGAGGATGTAAATCACTCTCTCCGTGTTGGGAAAAGTACAGCAAGGTGCTGAAAGTTAGAAGGATAAAGCAGGCTACTTTGTTCAGTGTTATCTATATCTGTTTATACTATACAGTGCTTGTGTGTCTGTTCTTACCCATCTCATCTGACCATCACTGGTCAGGAGGCGGTAAAATCCACGAAAGTCTCTCACAATATCCTGCAAGGATTTCCCGACAACGAGACCAGCCAGGGCCTCCACAGCACACACCACTGCGGGTTACAGCCAACACAAATCCGCTTTAAAAAAGGATGACAACCAAACCTCATATGTGCCATATGTTTTACTGCATTAGTCTTTGAACACGTGAAAAAAGTTTGTATTGTGTTTAATAAACTGTACCACTAGATGGCGGTGTACGGTTGAACTGCAGTCTAGGGTTTTAGCTAATATCCAGTCACTGGGATCAACTTGCACACAAGCCGAGAAGAGAAAGAAAGTGGGAAAGAGATGTTGCCTTCATGTACAGACAAATCTGGTACGAAATCTTATTGATACCTACATTTAACATTTGATAATTAAGAAGAATTATATGTATATTTACCATTTTAGTCTTTTGTGTGCCTGTTTTGTAAATGCTTTTACTTTGGTTACGAAAGCTACGATAATTATTTACGTTGAATATTGTGTATTTTATCAAAGCTACATTAATAAAATAATACCATTTTGGCCTTTAACGTAACTAGCTGATATTTACGCTGTATAGTTTCATTAAACTTAGTTCAATTCACAAATAGGCTACAATGACTGGAATTTACAAAAGTTGCATTTACGCTCCAGATAGTCGTAATTCGGAGTTTATTAGGAGCACTTGAACGTACTAGCAACATTGTTGGCCAACCGGCAGTGTTGCCATGTCCGCTTATTCTAAGCGACTTTGGGCTTGTTTTTTTGTAAAGCGCTTACAAATATTGTAGTGCGGGTTGCGGTTTTTTTTGGGCTGTGCACTAAAGTGTAGTTGCTTATTTGGCTTGTACACAGCTTGTCCTTGCCGGTTCGCTCGATCCCGCCCCTTCCATAAACACTATAGACAGCAGCTATTTTCCCACCACTTCCGCTTTAATTGCGCTGACCCAGATGGAAACGAGTACACCCATCGGGCAGAGCAGGGCAGTCTGTTGTTTTCTGGTTAGGAAAATGTGCGAGTAGCGACTAATGGTGAGGGGACTGTAGGAGGTTTTGGAGGAAAAAATGCCCGGGATAAAGTGGGTGAAATACGGGAAGAATACAACAAAGACTGGGAGAAAGAGAAAGGAGGAAAAGAATGGATTCACCCGTCGTGGCGAACAACTCAAAATCACTGTGAAAAAAAGTGATTTCAAATCCCATCAGTTTCTAATGTTAAATAGTGTAAAAGGTGGTTAACTCCCTCCTGTGGTCCTGTCCTGAAGCTCAGGGGGAGAAAATAAATAAACTCTAGCCTACCGTGTGTACAGTTTACCAATCTGTCTATGGATTGTAACACAGGTTTATTATTTTTTTCCAGGATCTTAGGGGGGCTACGTAGAAAAAGTCGCTTATTTGGGCTTGTTTTCACAGGCCTGGTTGCGTATTTGTCTCGCAAGATCTGGCAACACTGACTAGCAACATTGTTGGCCAACCGGCTCTACAGGCATTTCCAGGCCTAGTGTGTTGGTCGTGTCCTGATGCTAATAGATATAGTCTATGAGCTAAGTGCTTTAATTGTTTCGAAAGTGCATGTATTTTGTGCTTTTTTTGTGTGCAAATCTTACCAATCTCCGTGCCTTTTCCCAGAGTGAATGTGAAGCCGAAGCCTTTCAACCCGCAGTCCGTGTCGATCACCACATATGCGGTTGAATAATCCGGGTCGGTGTGCTGCAGGTTGGAAAGTTACTAAAGGTTTCTGCAAAATGTGAGTTCAATACATGCACGCGGCGCAGTGTTGCTACAGCTGCACACACGTCCTTACCATCGCATCAGAGCCGTGCTGCTCCAAAGACGTCGGGAATCGCACATCCCTGACTGTCACATTGATAATTTTGTGCGACATGTTGTCACTGGGTTACATCCGCGTTGATAGACAGTTAAAGAAATAGTAAGCGATACTTAAAAAGTAACCTGTCGAAGTTGACCCCACCCTCAGCCTGTCATTGGTTAAGACATTAGGCCTACAAAACAAATCAAAACATTTCATTTATAAAAGACCACTGGATTTAAAATCACATCTTTATTGTACAAATTCCTCAGTTGAGTCTTCACCCACTTTCTCTCTCGCGCATAATTTTTCAGTATTGCCCAATTTATTAACAATCTTATAAAATGATGATTTTATAATATACAAAGCCCTTTATTGCAAGCCTAGTCGTCAATTAGTGTTCCCCTCATAATACTGTCCCAATGAGCCCATACAGGAGCAAATATGCAAAGATAAAATCATTGTAAAAAAACTCATCATTGCTATACAAATAAGTTCTGTAGAGTCCCAAGTGCTTCAGTTAATCACATTGTAGAAGATAACACGTTGTTTTTCCAAATTATTCGGTGGCTTTGTTCATAATTTCCACTTTTAGAAAGAGTATCTTCTGGCTTGGCAATGAGCCACACGTCCACGAGTTTCATTACTATTTAACTCACTGACACCGTGAACAAACAGTTTTTATGTAAGCATGTCTCTGTAGTGATTGCAGTGAGATTATACAACCCCAGCATAGAGGGACAGAAAAAGTTATGGCATTGTTATAAAAAGTCCTAGCAGAGATTTCTGGATGATCATGGACAGTTGGGTCGTCAAGTCTTCAAATGAAGCTATAAAAGCCGTGTCCATGTGATATGAATAAAATATGATATAGTCTCGTGATAACAAAGGAACATAGAAGAAAATAATATAAAAGGACACACAAAATGCATTGCTAAATATTACCAAAGGCATAAAAGACCATGTCCCAGGCTCACTCTAGTCACCCGTTTGTATCAAGTTTAAGAAATTGCACTGTAGCTGATGAAATGTAACTAAAGTTAACCTGTATGGCATTTACTTTTAAATAATCACTGTGAAATGGACTGTGGTGATGATCATCAGTCCCCTGAGAGCTTTTCCCTATTAGTTTAATATATTATCTTTGTTAATTATTCATTGTTTTGATGCATAATTTACCAATTTATCACAACAGAATATAATTTGGAGGCAAACAGAGAGTGAGAGCTCCCTATTAAACCACATTAAAGCCCAACAGTTGGACCGCCATTCTCAACAATAGGTTTTTCTATTGGAAGGCATTATCACAGCTTATTTTTACAGCAATATACTGTGTTCATGAGAACAAATTCAACGTGTAGTGTATTTAACTATGGGTTATAAACGCAATTGTGTCTTTCTACCACAGTCATTATTGTACATGGTGACACAATACACATTAAAAGAATCAAACATTTTACACAGCTAAGATTTGCGTAGTACCATGAATGAAAACTAAAAATATTAAAATAAAAGGAAATGATCGCGGACACTGAAAGCAAAAAAAAAAAAAAAAAATCAAAAACAGGTAGAGCAGGTAGGGGTTTATGCAACTGGTTGGCCTCCAGTCAACTTTTACGAGGTCAAATAAGAGCTTATGACAATGTCAAGCTACGTAGTGTGCTCCCAGGCGTAGGGATACGCAGCAGAGGCCAGGCAGGCTATAGGTTCTCTCCAGGTTGGTACTGTGGCTCTGTGGCAGTGAAATAGTCCTCCAGGAAGGACTGGAGGTACTCAAAAGTGGGCCTCTCGTCGGGGTCCTTCTTCCAGCAGAGCTTCATCATCTCGTGCAGGGACTCAGGGCACCCCTGGGGGCAGGGCATGCGGTAGCCTCGCTCCACCTGCTCTAGTACCTCGCGGTTCACCATGCCTAAGGAGAAGACAGGAGGCAGAAAAGTCTGTCAGAGCTTTAAATCACTTTTTAGGCTTAGGTTTCTGGAGATTCCTTTTTCAACTATTCATATGAAATGTAAAAAGAAATGAAAGTGAAAAAAAAACTTGTTGTAAATTCTTGGATCAGATCAGATATACAGCACAGAAAAGAGGTTCAAATAAGCTTAAGAGTTACTTTTTTTTATTGATAAATTACCTAATTAGTAAAAATAAATAATATAGATTGACTTTTTGGGACATATGCCTGTTTGCTTTCTTGCCAAGAGTTAGATAAGAAGATGGATGCCACTCCCATATCTGTAGAAAACATTTGAAGCAACAGGAGACCAGTAGACAGTTGGCTTAGCTTAGCATAAAGACTGGAAACAGGGAAGCAGCTAGTCTGGCACTGTCTGAAGGTAACAAAATCTACCTACCAGCATCTCTGAAGCACACTAATTATCATGTTATATCTTGTTTGTTAAATCTGTACAAAAAATGAAGTCTCTGCTAGTTGCCTGGCAACCTCATGACTCCAGAAAGTCCCCCTTAAACTTGAGTTAATGGCCTGGTAGCTGTAGCTCCCTATATACTATTTAGTGTACAGACATGAGAGTGTATTGATCGTGTCCTCTAACTTGCACTGAGCAAATATGTATATTTACAAAAATGTCAAACTATTCCTTAAATCAATTATCAGAATAGTTTTTTTTTTTCATTCATTTTCCGTCAGTGGACTAATCTATGAACTATTTCAGTGCTGCGTCTGATAGAAAGTGGTGCTGTGTGAAGGTGGTAAAGAACACTGAAGGCACTGCTCCCCAGGGCAGTGTCAGCCTGGCAGATGGTTATAAACAAGAGTGGTGTTCAATCTCCGGATCGTCCTCCACCAGATGGTCTCATCTAATCTCAAGTGTGTGTGTGTGTGTGTGTGTGTGTGTGGGTCAGTGTTTCCCTTGCAGAGGCATAAACAACCAGCGCAGACAATGTCAGACGGCTTCACTTCATCCTCAGAAATTAACAAGCACACCAGCTTGACGTCCACTGACAGACTGAAAGCTGATAACTCCGGCCGTTAATCACCGTCCCTCCGATGGTACGCTGCACCATTTTTTTTTTCCCGCACCCGGTGTGTGCATGAGTGTGTGTGTGTGTGTGTCACTGTCACTTACCTGGGTAGGGCACTCTGCCTTTGGTGACCAGCTCGGTGAGTAAGATCCCAAAGGACCAAACGTCTGATTTGATGGTGAAGCGGCCATACAGCGCAGCCTCTGGAGCCGTCCATTTAATTGGGAATTTGGCTCCTGTATGGGATAAGGTGGAGACTGGTGAGATGATTCCACTAGAGGGTGTATGCCTTCATGTCTGGCTTTATTTCTAGTGAATCACATGGGCCATAGTGACCCACAATTACATCATTGCATCATCATTAAGACAACATCATTTTTTTGTTATTAAAGTGCTCATATTATGCTCAATTTTAAGTTCATAATTGTATTTAGCGGTTATTTCAGAATTGGTTTACATGGTATAATTAAAAAAAAACATTTTGTTGTAATGCACATTGCTGCAGCTCCTCTTTTCACCCTGTGTGTTAAGCTCTCTGTTTTATCTACGGAGTGAGGCAACACACTTTTATCCCATCTTTGTTGGGAGTCATCACTAGAAGCCAGTCAGAAGCAGAGTATGAGGGCGCGCCACGCTAGCAGCTAGACGAGCATTATAAAGTGCAAAGCGACGCACATTCATCACAGAAGTAAAGGCTGGACTACAGTAGAGCTGTTGGGAGCAGTTTGTGAACAAGGTTTTCTGTTGGAGATGGTAAGTCCTTTTGGAGTGGACTTTGGGCTTTTTTATTTTGTAAACCTATTACATGAACAATATAGATCCAGAACACAATAAAGGAAAGGGAAAAAGACAAAAAAAAAACATAATATGAGCACGTTAAGGTTCATGCAGGCTTGTAAATGCCCCCCAGATAAAAAGGTCTGAGGAATAGGAATAAGTATAAAGGACATTAGTCAGGCTCTTGTGTGTAAAGGATTGGTTCATCCAAATTTAACCATGCTTTCTGCATGCCCAAGCACGACATTATGTTCTTTGTCATTATTTGAGACAAGACCCTACAGGTGAATAGGGTAAAAGGGTTAACTAAAATAAATCACCATGAACGTTCCCAAGTATATTGTGTCCATTCAGATGAAACATTTAGTATTACAAGTTCTTTTGAAATTGCACAATTATGTTTAAATATGCAAATTAGGTAATATCTAAATATGCAAATTGGGTATTATCTAGTTAAATATGCACTAATGTGCATACATTTCCAGAACAAAATGTCAGTGTTCACATTTCTGTTCCGGAAATGTATGCACAGTAGTGTATATGTCATTAGATGATAATAAAGCAGGTTCAAAATTCTTGTTTTATGTTGTTGATACATTAGAGTCAAAAGGTTTTACAGAGGGAATTTTAGATATGTAATTTTATCACTCCGTGAATCAAAAATACAAAGAATTTGTTGCTGTGTTTTTAGAAAAAAAAGTTATGTAAATTTGGCTATGAATGATTGATGAACAAACCCTTCTGTGAAAACCTTTCGGAATATAGATAGGAATGAAACTGGAAGATTCGTAAGTACTGCAGTGCTACTGAAGTGGACATTTCTGGTTCAGAGTTTGAGAACAAACTCACTTTGAGTAAACGGCCTCTACAGCAATGTATTTTTAAAATTTCATACATTTTGATTTGAATTTACAGGCATAGTATTTAATCAAATCCTTAGCGTCCCTTGTCCTTGTATCCTATACCCTTAGGGGAGATCTACCCAAACAAATATTGTTTTTCTTCTAAGTAGTCCACAACTCACGCTGTGAACAGTTTTCATTGGAGCTGCTTCCTACAGAAGATTTAGTCCTTATGTAAATTCCCTGACATCTTTAATCAAAGTAACACTGGGACTGGAAAGAGATGCTGAATTGTTAGTAATTATTAACATATATTGTAAACGCAACTTGTTTCACAAACAAAACCCCATTCATCTCCTCCTCTTCCAGCAGCAGTTAGTTTCAGTTAAACATCCTGTTGCTACTAGCAACCACTGCTGCCACAGCTCTAAAGCAGTTACACTAACAATGAAGAAAAATACATTGAGGAAATACTGACATATTTTATGTACTCTCCAGGCACCTGTGTTGAAGTATTATCTGTAGGTGTTCTTTTTCCAGCTGCTTTATATTTGCTAACCACGTTAGCCTCTAAATACTAGCCAAATAAAGTTAATGTGCAACATTAGTCTAAGCTAGTGCTGATTCCTGTTGGGCTATGTGTTGCATCGTATTATTATGTACTTTACTCTTTGTTCTCTTGCTCTTGTTGACTCCACATGTATGTTTAATAGATGAGTAACTCTATTTTACTTCCTATGGGGACTCTGAACGCCCACCCAGGTTTTTTCTGTGGACTATGTGTGCGTTTACAGACTGTGAATACTGACATCTTTTGTTAGCTTTATTGCACCTGTTAGGGCGGGACTAGAGTGATGGCAGGAGATTTCCACTGTATTAGGATTAAGGCAGAAATATCAGAGAGGGAACTTGAGCAACTGAAAAAATGAGGATCCACACCTAGATACCACTACAGGTAGTAATATAAGTGAACCAGCCCTTTAAGGAGCACATCATTGCAGTGAGATGAATTATCCCAGCGTGTGAAAGCACATCTAATCAGAGGGAACAGCAGCATCTGGTTTCCACCATTATCCTAATTCACCATGATAGGAGACAACAGGGAGTCGTCCTTGCTGTGAGGTGACTGCTGTATCCTGACACCTCATTCACCTATGAGTCAGACAGTCTGTGTGTTTATGTACCCACCTTGCCTCGCTGTGTACTCATTGTCCTCTATCAACCTGGCCAGGCCAAAGTCTGCGATCTTGCACACCAGGTTGTCGGCCACGAGAATGTTGGCGGCGCGCAGGTCCCTGTGGATGTAGTTCATCCTCTCGATGAAGGCCATGCCGTCAGCGATCTAAAAACAAAACATTCGACAGAATCTCATGACGGCTGCTTCGGTAAATAATTTTTAGCTCCTCAGACTCAGAACATCAAACCCTCTGTCAAGCATAAAGAGGAGGCAAATAGTCAAAGACATGTTTGCCTGAGGCTGATGTTTCTTTCTTATTTTTTTTTTATTTTTTTAAAAGAGAGGCTTAAAATAGAAAGCTAAACTTAACATTCACTGACAAATTCTGCACTCAAGAACCCCTTTTTGGTTTGTCTTACCTGTGCAGCCATGTCTACCAACAGGGGAAGCTTTAGGAATTTTCCGTCACCCTCTTTGATGAAGTCGAGCAAGCTTCCTATAAAGGCAGCAACAGCAAAAAGTCGTAAATGCAGGATCGACATGATATACTGTAGGAGCAATAAAAGGGCCGTGATACCAGATGCATAACAATGTGCTGCTATATGAAATGTTAAACAGTTGAATTAAACCCTTCATACTCACCATACCTGGGTAGGAAATTAAACTGAATATCAAAATAAGCTTGACTGTAAATTGGTATGAGATTTAAAGTATTTTCTGCATGAAGAGAAGAACTGTGGAAACTACAACAGCAGTTAATCTATGAGATGACAACACATAGTAGATCAACAAACTGAAGGCATTTGGATACAGATGCACACACAAATGCACAACGTTAACATTTACACACATACATCTAATTACCCATCTAAAAAGCCTGCATTGCAGCTGAAGCTACCTCCCACAAAACTACTGCAGTTTTCAATTAAACATCCCAGTATCCGCCCTCAGGGAACCACAAAGAACTTTCAAGGACTTTCAATCTGCGCAGCACATTAATTAAAACATTTATAAAATTTACATTTCCCTTTAAGGAACATTGCACATATCAGACATCAGTGCAGTGCCTGATAAACCAAGACAGTCTAAGATGCTTTGCTTTTTTTTAAAAATAGATCTCATTGGTGTCACGTAACAGGAAACAGCTGAGTCTTGTTATTCTCCAGGGTCGCCAGTTCTCAGAAAATACAGTTTAATTACTAATAAAATATGCTAGTCTGGAGCTTTTAAAAAGTTTTCAGGTATGTTTAAGGCATCTGTGTGTACCTTTGGCCATGTACTCTGTGACGATATAAATGGGTTCTTCAGACACCACAGCATAAAGTGGCACCAGTTTGTCGTGCCTGAGCTTCTTCATGATCTGAGCCTCTTGGAGGAAGGCCTCAGGCGACATGGTGCCCGGCTTCAGCGTCTTTATGGCCACCTTAGTGGTGCCGTTCCACGTGCCTGCAGAGACAAAGACAGGGAGAGAAACACCCACAGGCCACATGGGTAATCAGTGTTGTTAATGGGCTGGGAGCAAGACAATATCATTAATTAGGTCTTGTAATTGCTTAGACATGTGCTGTCATGCATGCACTCCTCGCAGAAATATGCCTGAGATGAGAGGAAAAAAGCCCACAGTTCAAAGGCCTACAAATAAATTTGGCTTGAGCTGAGTGAAATGATCCTGGGGATAAAGAGACTACAACAAACAGTGGAAGCAACTGCAGGAAGTGGCTAGTTTCCCCAATTTAGACAAAAATAGACACAATAGGCATTGGGGTGTTTGATTTATGCGCATGTTTGTATTTCCTACATCAATCTGGGTTGCCTTTGTGTTTCCCCAACTAGATAATTATGACTGAATACTAAACCAACAAAGCATTTTTCTGAACATGTTCCAGCGTGCCTCGTCTATCTTGCTCTTACCCATCCAGACCTCTCCAAAGCAGCCCTGGCCCAGTTTGAGCTCCAGTCGCAAGGATTCCCGGGGGATCTCCCAGGCATCTTTAGCAAGCCCCTGAGTCTGAGGCTTGACTGTGGGGCAAACCGTGGTCAGCCTGTGGCAAAGCCCGTCAGCATGCTCTGTGTTAAAAAGGACACACAGAGATCAAAACACTACATTACACCCAGCAGTGTCACAGGCACAAACACAAGTCTCTGAACCAGCAGGATACAGGCTTTTAAAGGCGGTTTCATGCATCATTTCTTTCTATTTGATGTGGATGAATTCATGCTTTTATACTAACTGTGATGAAATATAAATGAGATGATTTTTTTAAAAGCACCAAAACCCTCTCCAGAGTTGGACTGAAATGAAGTGGGATCACAGAGATTTAACCTCGACTCTCCTCAGGCTGAAGACAAGGCCGAAAATCTTAACTGCTCTATCAATTGTTATTAAAATTAAAAGCCTATTCATCTCGGGGGCCTATCGTAGCTGGCACAAAAAACTGCATGGTGGCACAAAGCAGCAGGTGTGACAGACTAATTTCCACGTTTGGTGAAAGACTGTGATGAATAATGAATGAGAGGAGACAGAAAAAACAGAGTAAGCGGGAAGCATTGCATACAAAATACCTGTGTAGTGTTTGACAAGCTTCTGTAAAGTGTCAAACTGTGCCCGGGTAGTGATGTAGTATCCCCCACTGTCAAGCTTGCGGATCTTGTAGTGTTTCACATTGTCTCCTTTGTTTTCATCCCAGTCTCGTATGGAGAGAGAATAAGCCCCTAGAGGAGACAAGGGAAATCAAAACCATAGACTGTTAATATTAATGCACAGAGCATGTGTGACGTCACCCATTGGTTTGTGGAGATCAGCTATGCGTTGTCGAGTTTGCCGTTACGGGCGCAGCCATCCTGGTTGCGAATGTGACGATTTTAGAAGAGAGTGAGGAGTGAGGGAGGAGCTGCTTACACTCTACGTCATGTTATACACTTTCACTGGCAATCACATTATAGCCATGCCCTAAAACAACACCTGCTTTGTTGGCGATTTTTCCCCGAACCGGATAGTTTGTCCATTAATATTTACAGTCTATGATCAAAACAAAAGTGTCAGTGTGCTGTGCCTATAAAAGATGAAACGCTGGTTCCATGAGTATTTTTGGTTATATCTTGAAATGATGTTTTCTCCTCAACATAGAAACAGAAACGGAACAGAACAGAAACTCCTTTGTTTCTAAGAAAGTGATTTTTCTCCATCGATTTGGTATGTCTTATGGCTTTAAATCCTCTGTAGAATACACAAATCTGTATCAACTTTATCGGTGCAGGATCAAGAAACAAACTGAAAGCAGAGGTCAGACAAAAGATCAGCACACTGCACTCATAGCTCACAGTAAATCTAATTTCTTTGTCAGTCACTGACAATTGATGATGATAGAGTTAGATTAAATCAAAAAATACTTGGAGCTAAAAGTACAGGTTTTAAATACACTTAATTCTGATTATTTGTGTGAGCAGGTTGAAATTATAGCTTTACTTTTACAGTTGAAATGTCACCAAATTCTGATGAATATTGATTTTTATATGTTTTAGATGTGTTGTATTGCCTTTATGCCTGAATGTTGTATTCAGACCAAGGTGTTAATACCTGTACTGTCACTTTAAGAGGTCTAAGGCCGCGCCAGACTAGCTGAGAGGAGGAAATGAGACCTGTGTGCTGTGTGGAGGAGACTGCTTGTTACAGAGCCTTATGTATTTTTCTGTTGATTTGTACAGACAAATCCACCGTTCTGCCTTCTTCATTAAAATAGCAACCAGCAGCTGGTTGTGGTCCGGGTTCTTCCTTCACTCAGCACAGAATACAATGCAGAACATACAATGGACGTGCATCCAGCCTAATATTAAACTGTTAAAGACAAGGCACGCCCATCAGCATATTAGCCTGCTGACAATAGCATTTAGTACAGCCTCACAGATCTGCTAGTATGGCTGTAGACTCTTGTTATACACTGTCATGTTTTTTTAAAAATCTCCTTCTTTCCACTTTTCTTCATCCTGGAATGCTGCCATCTTGAAAAGTGCTACATGAATAAAGTTTGCTTATGTGTCATGTGCTCTAAATCGTAAGACACCCGTGATCATCAGCTGATGTTACTATGGAGAAGAAGCCAGTCAATAGGGGCTTTGTTTTTGCCTTTTGGAGAAAAAAAAACACATCACCATAGTGAAAAAATTCATCAATGACCCAGAATCTGAAAGTAAACTGATTAAAAGTGGTAAAATACCAGTTTCCTTTCAAGCATAATTAGTAGCAACACAGTTTTTGAGCTCTGTGATTGGATGCCTCATAACAAAATGCACATTGGGAGTTTTAACCTTTGGACATTTTCTGATGCAGTTGCTCATCTTATGTACTGATGATTAGACCAGGAGAGTGTTGTGTCTATCCAAGCCTTAAAGAGCTCCCTGTTCTAGTAGGCTAGCATCATTTAGCTACTGCTACACTTCATAAAGAAGCGATCATCACCTTTAGTAGTTTCACTTTCTCGCACCAGGAAAGTTCCTCGATGGTTTCCTGGATTCAGCAGCAACCTCTCAGCATCTTTGCGTCCCATCTTACCAAAATACCACCTGTCAAGAGAAAGCATTTATATAAGAAAAGCTGCCAAACTCACAATTTAAAGGGGCGCTATGGCCATTTATTCACAGGTTTCCCTATAGAGCTCCCCCTACAGCTTCAGAATAGATATTTGGCAACTCCTCTGTTTACTTGTGGCTGACTCCTCGCTCGGTCAGTCTGCTGTTTCCTCTTTCTCTGTTCCTCCGACAATGCTTTCCTTGCTGTCAGCTTCTTTTTTGCCGGCTCAGCCATGACGAAAGTGTGGAAAACTCTATCGCTACCTTGTTGGCCGTTTCCTGAATTGGCGTATGTGTGCAGTGCCATGAAGCAATTTGTTACATTGTCAGACCTGATATCACGCGATACTTCCTGACGCTAAGGCTGGTGGCTTAAAGGCCGAAATGTTGGGTGAAAAAAGTCATAGAACCATTCCAATGACTCCTAAGTTGTTCAGTTAAGGTAAATTAAGCTAAAAACACAGCATAGTTCCCCTTTAAGGGGTAACTGAGAAGCGGAGTTTGACTGATGAAAATCATATGATGAAGCTTCATCCAGGTTGTGAAGCTGTTAAGTGTGTTGCAAGCCACATGAGATGGGATCATGCTAGTGTTATTATTCTCCTGTAGCAGTCGCCGTAGATGGAGTAATGAGGTTATAACAAGGACTTACTCTTCAGCCTGGATGGAGTCAGCAGGGGCCACATAATTGCTCGGGATGTAGCCATTCCTTCCTGTGTTGATGGAGCGCGCCTCCCACCAGTCTCCTTCTCTGCAGTAGGACAATGACACAAGAGAGATGATTATTAGTTTTCTGAGAGACGTTCATTTAACAGTCAACCAAGGCCTTGTATATCCTGCTATGATTGATACTGATGAAAACCGGTAAATAATTGTTTATGGTTAATTATTTAAGCCTCTGCCTTGTATAAATTAATGCTCACTTTAGCCGATAACGACTTTAAAATATGAGATAGGACTGAAAAGCCTTGTCCCAATGGGGATTGAAAGAGACTAATCTCCGTTACATTAAAATGTTATAACCTCAGGCGACATTTCTGCCACAGCAAGAATCAATGAAAATATCCACAGCACTGAGCAGAAAGCCAGAAAACAAGTGATAATCAAACTCATTCATGAATACAGATACACAAAGAACAGGTGCAGTATACAGAATACTGCTTGAGAGGCATTTCATAATTACTGGAAACACATCTAAATTAAAGCCCCCATAAATTGAGAGGGAAACTGGGAAGATGCTTACGTATTGTTAATGATCTGGAATCGGTCTCCTTTTTTAAATGAAAGATCATCAGATGTTCTGGCTTCATAGTCATACAAAGCCACAAAGAACGTTACACCACCTAAAAACACAAAAAAACAGACCCACAAGTAATGAATAGGCAGCTTGTGAAAGTGAATACTGTAAACACATAACAGGACATTATGATGTTGTAGCTGGAACAACAGGTTTGTTTGTGTGTGTGAGTGTTTCAAATTGAGGTAGGCCAATAGATAGATATGTCTTACCAAAGTCTGAGAGCTCATGCTGCATTGATTTTCTTTGGCTTAAAATTCTATAGAAAGAGTGCTTCCCCTGCATGGAAATATGACTCGACTCAACACACTCAGACACAAGCTAAAGGACAGTCTATACATTAAACCGGTTTTTAAGAGGATTGTCTTTCTAACACTCATAATCAACCCAATTAGCCATTCCTAAGTATTAAACATATTATTGGCACATGTTATACGAGACATAGTTCAGTAAATTATCTTTCCGTCCCATGGCAGCATCCTGTAAAATACTACTGCACCGTCACACCCCCAGCCAGATGACATTCATATACCCACCACCGACAACAATGCCCTGTCAACAGTAATTCCATTATCTCCTGCAGAAAGCGAACACCATGACAGTGGCACCTCCACACCCCCACACCTCCCCCCACCCCTCTGAGGGCAGATAATCCTTCATGGAGGAGGATTACAACCTAAATCCCACCTAAACAGGAGGGTTCAATCTCATCTCTTTGCTCTCAGGATTGCTGTAAACTGCTCGGACACATTAAGGGTGATCACGCATGATAACAGGGCCGGTGTTAAATCTAACAAGGAAAAGCTAGTTAAAATAACAATGGCTGGGGCATTAACTGTGACACCGACATGACAGATCAGCATACTAACTACGTTAAGATCAGTGGTAAGTATGTTTGCCTGTTGTAGCCCATTTACTGTAATACAAATCATGTATACTTCACATTACTGCGGACCATTTTCTTCAGCATTATTTGTTCATCCTTGTATCAGTTATCATTATGTCTCTATTTACTTCTGATATGTTTATCCTCGTCATAGTGTAACCATGCATTTGTAAATACAGATTACTTATTGTAATCTTTAGATAAAACCAGAGTTTAGTTTAGCATGCTAGCATGCCAATATTTTCTAATTAGCACTAAACATGAAGTAAGTTATATCCTTGTTGCAGCTGTTTGGTCATGAACCAAGTTTGGACTTAGTCCTGGTGCTAGATGAAAAGGTAAGGCATCACCAAAATTATCAAAATGAATTCTGAGGAGGACATTAATGTGTGTTTTAAATTGCATGGCAAACCATCCGAAAGTTGTCATGACATTTTACTCAAAACCAAAAATGTCAACCTCATGGAGGCGCTATAGGAAAAATCAGGGAACCACTAAAGTCATTAGGATTCATTGCCCGGTGCCAAGTGGATGTTAGTAGCAATCCATCCAACATTTTTGGTTTTGAGTGAAAGAAATTTCACTCAAAACCAAAAATGTCAAGGGATCACCAAGGTCAATCAGTTCATTTTGTGCCATCTCTGGAGTCACACTGCTAGCATAACTGAAAATGATGAAAAACATGATGGATAACACATCTACAGTAAGTCAAGTCTCTACAACAGGAATTAAATATCATATTAAAAAAAACATGTGTTAAAGATTGAATACCATATGGTATTACGAAAATAATACAGCAGAAACCCGATTGAAGGATAGAAAGATTACGTTATTATTAAGTGGCTGCCCAGATGATACATACAACAACTTAAACCCAATGGTAAGCTTTAAAAAAAATGTAGTCAGCAGTAAAGGAATGGTCCTTGATGATATACTGTAAAGTATGATATTAAGAGGGCAATGCTTTCCATTAAGACCATTATCAGTATTATGACATCTTACAATCAAACACTACTCACTTGAGACAGCTCCAGAGAACGAGTTGGACACAGGACCGGAGAAGGAGGATGACGCCCCTCCAAACGGAGTCATGGCAGATGAGCCGCCAAACGGCGTAAGGGTGTGGTTGAAGTTTGCGGCCCCAGAGCCTGCAGAGGAGGTGGGAGGTTGGTTCGGCTGCAGCTGGGTGGGATCCGGTCCGTAGTGACCTATGTGAGGTGTGGTTATGGTGGAGTTGGGGTCCGACACAGTTGAATTCTCTGGCCGATACTTCATCGTAGGGCCTTTGTCCTCTTTGCTCTTAATGCAGCCCATTGTCTCACCCCGCCTGGACAGACACAGCGCAAACTTGTCAGTTTAATGCCAGCAGATTGAAGAATACAACATCCAATTCATCACTGATAATGCATAAATAAAGTGAAGGGCCAAGAGATGTGCAGGATTAATGATTGCAACACAAGGTCTGTAGGCACATGAAAAAGCGTTATGAAACGAAAATCTAATGACCTGATATTTTCATGTGAATCATTTTGTTGTTGCGACCCACTAAGACTATAAGCCATGTGGTAACTGGGACATATGGGTAAATGATAAATCCGCTTTGAACCGCGGGGGACTCAAACTTGTCGATTCAATTGTCCATGCTTGTTTTGAGGTACAGTATGACAAAACGGAGGGATAAAAAGGTGATTATCACTTTATATTGTTGTGACCCATTCCAGGTCCTTGTTCTTCCATCACTTAATAATGACAGCTTAAAGCCAATCTAAAGCCATTCGCAGTATCAGTGCAGTGTCCTGTTGTGATTCGAAGAGCCCTCTTTGGGGCCCTGAGCCCACATTGGAATTACTAAACCTGCCTAAAAGGATGCAAAAGGGACGCGAAGAGACCCAATAAAAACTACAAAGAGACTAACAAAGACTATATTCAACATCTGAGTTGATTTTGTGTCTCTGAGTCTGAGAATTCTGGGTCACCTGCAAAATGTTACAGAAACAGTCTGGATGTCTTGTTCCTTGGGGCCCATCGTCTCATAATCTGTCCATGCCCCAGCTGGACCACGGTACAAGATTTAAAACATTGGTGTATCTCCATCTGCATGGTTTTCATTCCTCGTCCTAACGTAATTTGGCCTGAGCTACCCTGAGGCATTCTTTTGTTGAGGTGAAGGCCTGGAAAATGTGGAGACAATCAGACACGGTCGTAAAGACGTCCTAAATCGGGGAGATCAGAATGTTTTCATTCTCCAAGAACAACAGCTGCTTGAGGAGTTGGACTCGGATAATTGGCGCTGACACATTACAAGACAGTAAAACAATAGAGGATTGAAGTGAAGCTTTCTTCTGTGATGTGGAGTAGGAAAGCAGACTAAACAAACATGGTGCTACTGAACAGCCTTGTGGCACAGTTGGTGACATAAGTAACAAGATTACAGGGTCACAATCAAGCATTGGTGAAACAGAAGAGGATCTGCTAATGCAGTCAAACACCTCTCATTGATTTTGTAACAATGGCCTTGATTTAGGTAGGTGGGAGGGATTTTTTGTCATCAGAAAAGGAGGGGCGCATTCAAGAGTTCATTGAGTTCTCTAGCTGAACTGCCAAGGAAATCAACAAAATGAGGACAAACCCAAGATTTAGAACACTTTGCTCAGCTAAAACCATACTACTGTTTAAATTGCAGGTTACAGCTCGTGCTCGTGCACTGGCCGTCCTCTCTATAAAACCATTTTATGAGTGGTCAGTCCCTGAAGACGTGTCAAAACGAAACAGATTTCTTTGAAAAAATGTCTTCAAAAAGACCAATATATCTAATCTCAGATGTTAGATCTAGAGCCAAGATGTTGAGAATGTTGGCATGGAATAAAGACTTTTTTGAGCCAAGTTTTCCTTTAACCTCAAGACCAAACCACTGTCATGGAAAGCAAAGGGCTTCACGCACTGGCTCAGTCAACTATGGTGGGCTTGTGTTTCATCATCAGACAGACGAGAGTCTGGCTCGTTGGGTCAGTAGTGAACTTACCACGCCATTAAACACTGGACAGCGTCTCAGGAATATTTGCACTTTAACGTTTGCACTTCCAAAAAGGAGGTTTCATAAAAACTCTTCCAAAATGATCATTAATGCATAAATACAGAGCTGAACTTATGGAGAGAATTCAAGTCCTTAGATGTCATAATAAAACACACATTAGAAGATTTGCATTGCTTAATCATTATGCATTATATGCATAATACTTTAAGTCATTTACAGTGTACAAAATTGAGCAAAACCTTTAAAGATTTGCTGGCTTTAGCTTTAAAAAAGACCATTTAGCACAGTGATGTTAGCACTTAGCTCAAATCACAACTGTGCCTAAACACAGCCTCAAGGGGCCACAAGCTGTCGTCAAGTATCATTAAAAACAGAACACTTTCTTTGGCTTTTGGTCAAAGTAATTTATTTTAAGCAATTAAAAAAAAAAAAATAGCAAAATTATTGTTAGCAGTAACCCTAATATGAACTTCTACAGTAAGCAAGAAACATTCTTTAGATTTGGACTTTTAAGCAGTGTTACAAATACAGAAATTCCCACCGGATAGAACAGCGGTCAGCAGACAGTCTGTGTAGTACACTACATCCACACATGTTCCCTAGTTATATGATATATGGTCCACCATCTTTACTAAGAGCTGAATTAAAATTGCACTACACACAGAACAAGATTAATTTTTCTGGAGAAATGTTAAAAATGTTAAATTTGTGTCTTTTATGCACGTAAAAACACAACATCCAAGCAGGTCTAGGAGAGAAACAGAGAGGGGGAACAGCAGGTTGAATGAAGGAGGGGGCAACCAGGCAGACAGTGCCAGCTCTACCAGCTTGAACTACTAGGAGGATTATGAGGATAGGGGATTTACCCTAAGAGGATAATAACAGAAAACAAAAAGGAGTGACCACCAAGGCCTGGAGCTGAAACAGTACCAACCCCAGACTCCACCTGTTTATTTTGACCTGTGTTGACATTCAATATTTTCAACAGTGAGATGTGTTACAGAGCTGAGAGGGATCTCTGTTGGAGGGCTCTTGTGGACTCTTGGCTGTGATGTGTGACGATATAATGCAAACCGGCTTTGCTCGGAGCCCCGAAATCAGCTCAGCTAGACCTCTAATCAGTGCCATGTTGGACAAACCAGCCAGCCATCACATAATGACACCATGGGCAAGAATGAAACTCCAAAGTCAGAATGCAGCAACCCTGGATGAGGTGAAAAGGAAATAATGTGGGTGGCATTTAAGGCCACAACGAGCAAGAAGTCATAATGAAAGGGGTCTGAGAAAGATCACATGAAAGATCACACCGCATTTTGTAAGTAATATAAGTCCCAAACTGTGCAGACACACTGAATCTGAAATGTCAAACCTCACTGATTTTTACATCCAAGTCTATTCACTAAAACACAAGCTCATTCCTCAACAGCAGAGCTGTGAAATCACAGGGAAAATCTGGCTGGCTGCTAATTATAGTAACTTATTTTTATTGCTGACAACAACCTACTGCCCCCAGGATGATAACATGACCTACAACAGTACATTGCAAGCAAACATGAGAGAGCCACACAGAAAACAATGAGACAGGAAGGTGAAGAGTTTACATGTTCTCACAAACATGTCCATGCAAATGCAAAAAGCTCCATCCTCCAAAAAAAGAATGCATAAGTTAGTTGATGTCGGAGAAGGCTCCAGATGTTCCCTTCCATGAAAATCTAAAGTTCCTTGTGACCTCTCTTGTCCCTACTTGTTTCCACCTGTAAAACGTACGTTTTAAGGCTTAACTTTACGTATTCTTCTGTAACAGTTATAACTTTAAACCGGCACTCTTCTTATCAACAACCTGCCTTTAGTTTTTCTTCCCCCACTCTGACTACAGTGTGGGATTTTCACACAGACTTCCCAATTGTTGATAAGACAGAGGAGAGCTCAATGTTTTCTCACCCACACCTGCTGATAGCGAGAACGATGAAGAAGTTTGGGGGCTTGCAGTGGTTAGAATTTGCTGCTTTACTTTTGTTTATTTCATTTAAATTTCAGAGTGCTAGGTGGACACAACATGCTTCTTTAAGTTAATAATTGATACAAAAAAATAGCCATTACTTGTTTTGCAACACACCAATGGGCATGAGCCTTTTTTTAGTGACCAATTTAAACAGAAGCCTACATATTATCTGATCCAGAATCCAAAAATTTAAATGACATTAAGCTTATTAAGCGATTCAAAGATGAAGAAAGGTGAGGAGAGAAATGGCAAACTTTATCAAATTGTATGGGTTAAGTTACAATATAAAATGTGTTAGTGAAGTAGGGCTACACACTATGTTGTTTTTTTTATCATCATTGCGATATCAACTGGCACAATAAACAAAATAAATGAAATATGACTATACTGTATTTCAGTAGTCATATTTCCCTCGCTGTTCTAGTTTTTGGACGTATTATACTTTCATTCTTGTGGAATTGTTGGTATAATGATGATGATGCTTAAATTGACTAACCTTTTGCTGTTTGTGAATTGTATATCGAAAGGCTGTGACATATCGCAAAAAAAAACTAAGAGGTATTTTGTGTTGGTTAAAAGAATGAATCTGTAGAAAACTGAACTAAATAATGTACCTGTCATTGTTATTTTAGTGGTGCTTTTTATATTCAATTTAGCGTTCAATTTGTACTATAAAGAAAATGTTGGTAATGATTTTCTTTCGTTTGCTTTAAATTCAACAAGCAATTTCATGTATTTTAGCAGAATGCTGAAAGCAGCAGAAATACAGAACTTAATACCAGGGCTGTAGTAGAACTTGGGACTTGAGACGCTTTTCTGTTGTCTTGGACTCATCTTGGACTTGTCGGTATTTTGACTCTGACTTGTCTCAGACTCGGGCTTTGGACGTGCCAAATATTGTAGTTGGTCTTGACAAAGCCAGCACAATATGCTTTTTTCTAAAATAACTTTCTCCTTCAAAACAAAACCATAGATGAAGTGCGCTCTTTCAGAAAACAGGTATTAGTTAAATTCAATCTATCTAGAACAGGCATCGAGATGGTCGCCTGGTATATGCTTGACAATATCGTATACCTTAATCATCAGGCATCAACTATTTTCATTTTGTGCCACAGACACAAGGTCACCGAGCACTTTGTACTATGAATTCTATAGTTCAAGTAATAACTTCAAGAATGGGAACATTTTATATTTTAAGTAAATATTATGGCTTCATTTGGTCCTATAGTGTGTTACTCTGCAAATGCTTTTTGGTTATAGATCATAAAGCAAAATTATCATCTTAAAGTAGAATATATACAGTCTCTTATATCACATAAATTATAAACAGGTAAGTAAGTGGTCTTAAAGAGGATTCTTTTTTTCTATCTAGGTTTTGTCTCATTTGGACTCGGTCTTGACTTTGACTTGAACCTCTTTGGACTCAGCTAGTCCTGGTCTTGGACTCGACAAAAGGTGGACTTGACTACAGCCCTGCTTAATACACTTTAATATCTGTTTGTTTATCGCACGTAATATTGTTATTGCGATATTCAACGTCGCATTTCACATCTTTTCCTCATATTGTGCAGCCGTATAGTGAAGTAAGCATTACTGAACAAAAGTAGCCTAAACTATGTGTTATCTCATACCGAACTAACAATCTGAATGAACAGATGGTTTTTGATAAACTTCTTGTGCATATCATGCATTATAGATAAACTAAAAGCTGATTCTAAAATAGATCTTTCGGCATCTCACTTTGATTACAGCCTCCACTCCCCTGGGGTTTAGATAATCTAGACTCTGATGAGGTTGGCATTTGGCTGGATGACAGTCATGCAGCCGAGCTGAAGGGTACGAAGGAGCTCCTCCACCCATCAGCCAGCGGTCTGAGTGAAGCCCTGCTCAGCATCGCGTCAGACAACTGTTAGCGGCTGCAGACGGGAAGGGTCTCTGGAGCTTTACTGGGATTCAGATCTGCAACAGATGCCACTGGCCCCCATCTACCACATTCCTCTGATGCCAAAGGGTTACAGCTAGAGACATTTTGTGATTTTACGGATGTAAAGCCTCAAAAGAGCGTCTACAGAAACATAAACAAGTGATTAAAAATTAGATCTGCAAGGTACTTTCTGCAGAGTTCTTTTGCAAGCCCGCTCAAAGTAAACCTCTTCAAAAGCTTAAAAGAGTTTGAAAAGAAATTATACCTTGTGTAAATAAATACCTTTTAAATGCATAGAAAGACTTTAAGGTTCTCGTCTGTTTCAGTTTGGAATATAACGGCTTAATTCCTCAGCTGTCTTTAGACCAATAATTCAGTCCTGAGTAAAAAGCTGTCTTTGAAATGTGAGTTAATATTGTTACTAAATGTACTTAACTCGACAAATCAGTCCACAAGTCGTCAAAGAAAGCCTTTGTTGTGCTCAAGTGAGTTAGTGTGCTGCCACAGAACAGACATCACACATTTCTAGAATAAACAGGTCTTTTGGGAATATCTGAATACTGGCATCTGAGTCTAGGGTATAAGTGTGAGCTTTTTTGGGAATCTAAGTGTCTCTACAATCATCCATTTGTCAGCACAGAACAGGGCCGGGTGTTTGAACTGTCAACATCGAATAGAGTGACTGAACTGTTTGGAAAAATATATTTATATAATTTATACAAGTGGGGGAATTACAATCACACTCTGTTTTTGTTTTAATTCACTACACACAGGCTTGAAATACACACACATGGTCAAAATCTATTCATGCACAAATGGAGAGATGTCAGAATTAGTGGGCTGCCGGGGGGGTACAGTGCCTTGCTCAAGAGCACCAGGCAGTTCCCAGGAGGTGAACTGGCATCTCCAGCTGCCAGTTCACACTCCGTACTTTGGTCCGTACGGGGACATGAAGCAGTGACCCTCTGGTTCCCAAGCCGACTCCTTACAGATTGAGCTACTGCCACCCCAAATACATCAGACATCAATAAATCCAGACCCACTATCACATATTGACTACAGACAAGATGTTTGCACACAAAACATCATGATTTTCAGTCAAAGTCTTACTTAGAAGTATGAGGCAACGTCTCACACATTTTTGGCCTCTGCCTTTCTCAAATGCTTGAACATTTAGTCAGAAGCGATTAATTGCAACACTCTTTCCTAAAGCTCAAAAAACATAAAAATCTGATTTGGGGTTGAAAAATCAGCTGCTCCATACAGATTAAATGGCATAGTAATTGTGCACCAATCTCATTCACCGAATCGGGATCAGATGGATACTGACCTTATTAAGTGGCTCAGGGATCTGCAATTATGTAATTGTTTTTTTGTCAATGTCATTTGAAAAAGGTCAGTGTTTCCACTATCAGCAGGCCAGTCATTAGGAATTTTAGACAGGAGGACAACATTTTTTCAAATTGGGCCCCTCATCCACATCCACTCCACCACCATCACCCTCAGCTCTAATACCAACCCAGGTAATTTCAAATAAGCTCTTGGCCATTAGCCTTTAGAGGCCAGAGATGGAGTCTCTAACAGTATGCAGAAATATTCACACACACCGTTTTTAAAAAATGGCAATGCTGCTTTATCCCCTTGGCAAAATTGAGTCTGAGCTTAGAAAGTTATTCAGCTCCTTCCTGACAAGACGGCATGCATGGTTGGAACCGATGGATGCATTAGGTCATCTTGTTTTATATACAAGTATCTTCAGCTTTAAAACCCTGCTACTGCGAGTCTGACTAGCCATCTTTGCCACGGACACAATTTGTTTTTTGGCTATTGCCTTTCTGGTCTTTTCATTATCTTGTTCTCTCTGTACCCTTGCTTTTCTTCTTGGAGCTCTTGAGTTTTGACTTAGCTAGTCAGGCTGCAGTTCGCTTTTCATCTTGACATTATCAACACGTGTGTTTGTTTCAACTGCACCGTTGCAAATTGTTATACTTGATCCCATGTAAGGGTCAACCATTGACCTTTACATGGGCCACCCTGGGCCTTGAGCCGGGGCCATCTGTACCGTTTGACCCCCTCTGACTGCAGGGAACCATCTCTGGCTATGTCAATAGATTTTATATCTTGAGTTGAATTTCAAAAATCTGTATCACAAGAAAAATGGTTGGATCCCTGTTTGTTCATAACGTCTTCATAACATCCTGAGTTAAGCAGTAACATGTTAATAAAACATATAACTTTGCACTGGTACTGGTGAGTGATATGAACAAGAATTCAAATCTTTCTTTTCAGATATGAGACTATAAAGTATATAAACAGGAATTTCAACACTTCCTGAGCAAAAACTCATTCAGAAGTCATTTGAGTAAACAAGGTCAATGTCCATTCATTGTCAATGTTGCCACTTATTAATCACCTTTGTCTTAGAAATCACAGCATTCCCCTTTCCCCTTCTTACTAACAATGATTCAGTCACTGCTGCGCAGAGCAGTTCAGGATGAGCTGTATCTTTCCCATGACATGTATTAAGGCACCTCAAGCGTGACAGTCATTTTAATTTGATTGTCACACACTGTGCGGGTAATGAGGACAATTTCCCAGTACCTGGCCTTAAAGTGGAGTTGAAAAAGTAGAAGAAGAAAGCAACAGCACACACTTGGGAAGACACAGTAAACTGTTGTGACTCAGTTGTTTTATCTGGAAGTTTGAATTCAGCCTGACAGCAACACCAAAAAGGGCCTGAGCCTTCTCATCCTCCTCCTTAACCTGCTACTGATTTAACAATAATCTGACTCAGCATGATTCAAAGATTGGGTTAAATATTAAAAAATGATGAGGTGGCACATTTGCCTCGCGTCCTGAGCCAACATGACTTTAAAATAATACAATAAGTGGGAAACATCTTCAAGACAGTGGTCAGAACAGGTCTGAGAACATTGTTGTACATAAGTTAATAAAACAAACAGATAACGTCAATTACACCATTTTCTAAATTGGAGTTTTAACACAATTTGCTTTACTGCCATACCAAATATAGCTACACATATAAACATAGAAAAATTAAACTATTAATTTATAACACATCTACATGTTATTATAGTGTCAAGTATCTGTGCCATACTGACCTTGTCCTACTTTAAAGTATGTGTATCTGCTATCATATCTGGTTGCAGTAATGTTCCTTTGGGACTTTAAGCACATGCTCTTCACTGATATGTTTTACCTATTTAAAAAATGATTTCATGATTAATTTATAGCTCTTGGTTTGCAGGGAGAATTGCAGCACATGCTACAACCTACAGACAGGTATATATGTGTATTATCATGAGACAGTTTCATTCCTTTGTTGACAGGCGAGCAGCCTGCGTTTCGGCCCATCCTTATCTAATGCTGCTGACAAAGACCACTTTAATTTGAGAGTTTACCTTCAAAAATCCGCGTTCTTCTTCTGGTGTTTTCTCCTTGTTTCCCCTTCCCCTACTGCATCGGATCCGGGACACAAAACAAAATCTGAGTTATTCCAACCGGGACCGAACCGCCTTCATCCATCCAGCAGAGAGACTGTGGTCGGATTTAATGTTGAAGTTAAATCAAAGCAGCGATGCAGTCTGTGAGGATGGAGGAGACAGTCATTGTCACCAGAGAAGATGAATCCAGCTGCAG